>NC_135993.1:12126861-12194361 GCF_053455715.1 Rhinoraja longicauda
CGTCATCAGCTTCCTGAACGGTCACCAGCGGTTGCCAACTTCCTCGCTCCCAAATAAGGGACAAAGGGTGACGTCACCGCCCCGCGCCCCACGTGACCTCACCCAGCCAGCGGCCACGTGCTCCCGCTCCACCAATGGCGGCCGCCATTGGTGGAGCGGGAGCACGTGGCCGCTGGCTGGGTGAGGTCACGTGGGGCGCGGGGCGGCGACGTCACCCTTAGAAGAATAAAGATGAGGCCATTCGGCCCTTCGAGCCAGCACCGCCATTCATTGTGATCATGGCTGATCATCCACAATCAGTAACCCGTGCCTGCCTTCTCCCCATATCCCTTGATTCCACTAGCCCCTAGAGCTCTATCTAACTCTCTCTTAAATTCATCCAGTGAATTGGCCTCCACTGCCCTCTGTGGCAGAGAATTCCACAAATTCACAACTCTCTGGGTTAAAAGCTTCTTCTCACCTCAGTTTTAAATGGCCTCCCCTTTATTCTTAGACTGTGGCCCCTGGTTCTGGACTCACCCAACATTGGGAACATTTTTCCTGCATCTAGCTTGTCCAGTCCTTTTATAATTTTATACGTTTCTATGAGATCCCCTCTCATCCCTCTGAACTCCAGTGAATACAAGCCCAGTCTTTCCAATCTTTCCTAGTAAGACAGTCCCGCCATCCCGGGGATTAACCTGGTGAACCCTTTGTCCCGTATTCGGGAGTGAGGAAGTTGGCAACCCTACTAATACGGGACAAGGCCGGTCCCGTACGGGACAAACGAATGTAGCCCAAAATACGGGATGTCCCGGCTAATACGGGACAGTTGGCAACCCTATCAGTCACTGATACACCAAAGATTTCAAAAAGGCTTCAGCAATGAATAAATCTTACTTCAAATTCAGATGGATTACTAATCCAGCTTCAATGTTATGGCAACTTTCAACGAGTTCTCCATTTTGTTTAGGAAGGTACTGCAGACTGAAGACAGACACAAAATGCTGGAGTAACTCAGCGGGTCAGGCAGCATCTCTGGAGAGAAGGAATGGGTCGAGACCCTTCTTCATTTAGTATACTTTAGTTTAGAGATACAGCGCGGAAACAGGCCTTCGGCCCACTGGATCCATGCCGACCAGCGATCCCCGCACACTAACACTATCCTACACACACTAGGGACAATTTATACATTTACACCAAGCCAATTAACCTACAAACCTGCACGTCCTTGGAGTGTGGGAGGAAACCGAAGATCTCGGAGAAAACCCACGCAGGTCACGGGGAGAACGTACAAACTCCGTGCAGACAGCGCCCGTAGTCGGGATGGAACCCGGGTCTCCGGCGCTGTGAGGCAGCAACTCTACCGCTGCGCCACCGTGATCGCCCACAACAAAAGCTTTTCACTGTACCTCGGTACACGTGACAATAAACTACACTGAACTAAACTGAACTGAACAGAACTCAAGCAAAGGCGAGGTCTGGCACTCTGGTCAAATTAAACCAGGGCCACACTTACATAGTAAACAGTAGAGCCGAGGAGAATCGGCCCGAAACGTCACCCATTCCTTCCCTCCAGAGATGCTGCCTGACCCGCTGAGTTACTCCAGCATTTTTTGTCTACCTTCGATTTAAACCAGCATCTGCAGTTTTCTTCCTACACTGTTGTTCGAGAGATCATACTTGCAGTATCGTGCGCAGTTTATACCGTCATAAGTGATAGCAGCAGAAATAGGCCATTCGGCCCATCAAGTCTACTCCGCCCTTCAATCATGGCTCCCTCCTAACCCCATTCTCCTGCCTTCTCCCCATAACCCCTGACACCCGCACTAATCAAGAATCTATCTATCTCTGCCTTAAAAATATCCACTGACGTGGCCTCCACAGCCGTCTGTGGCAAAGAATCCCACAGATTCACCACCCTCTGACTAAAGAAATTTCTCCTCATCTCCTTCCTAAACGAACGTCCTTTAATTCTGAGGCTGTGCCCTCTGGTCCTAGACTCTCCCACTGGTGGAAACATCCTCTCCACATCCACTCTATCCAGGCCGCTCACTATTCTGCACGTTTCAATGAGGTCCCCCCTCATCCTTCTAAACTCCAGCGAGTACAGGCCCAGTGCCCACAAACGCTCATCATAGGTTAACCCACTCATTCCTGGGATCGTTCTTGTAAACCTCCTCTGGACCCTCTCCAGAGCCAGCACATCCTTCTTCAGATATGGGGACCAAAATTGCTCACGATATTCCAAATGAGGCCTGACCAGCGCCTTGTAGAGCCCCAGCATTACATCCCTGTTTTTGTGTACAAGCGCTCTCGAAATAAATGCTAACATTGCGTTTGCTTTCTTTACTACCGATTCGACTTGCAGATTAACCTTTTGGGAATCCCGCACCAGCACTCCCAAGTCCCTCTGCACCTCCGATTTCTGGATTCTCTCCCCATTTAGGAAATAGTCTACGCCTTTATTCCTACAACCAAAATGCACGCCTCCACACTTTGCTACGCTATGCTCCATCTGCCACTTCTCTGCCCACTCTCCCAACCCGTCCAAGTCCTTCTGCAGAGTCCCTGCGTTTTCTGCACTACCTGCCCCTTCAACTATTTTCGTTTCATCCGCAAACTTGGCCACAACGCTTTCAATCCCTCGTCCAAATCATTAATATACAACGTGAGGAGCAACGGTCCCAGCACTGAGCCCTGTGGAACTCCGCTAATCACTGGCAAGGCAACTGGGTAAAGCCCCCTTTGTTGCCACTCTGCCTTCTGCCACCCAGCCAACCTGATATCCATGCTGGTGTCTGCCCTTTGATACCATGGGCTCCCATCTCACATAATGCACATAATCTATATAATCTATATTCTTCCATTCCCTGCATATCCACGCGCCTATCCAAAAATCTCTTCAACGCCACGATGGTATCTGCCTCCTCCACCACCACCCCCGGCAGCACGTTCCAGGCCCCCACCACCCTCTGTGTAATGAAACTTGCCCCCCCACATCTCCATTACACTTTGCCCCTCTCACCTTAAAACCATGAAGCACCTATATATATATATACCCTTGTTATATGTAGGAAGGAACTGCAGACGCTGGTTTACACCGACGACAGACATGGCGTGCTGGAGTAACTCAGCGGATCAGGCAGCATCTCTGGAGAGAAGGAATGGGGTGACGTTTCGGGTCGAGACCTTTCTTCAGACTATCCCTTGTTATCGCTGTTTCCAGAGACAACAATGGACCATTGTGGGCTCTGATGTCGGTCGTCGGTGCCGGCTCTGATTTGTTCTATATTTTTTCAGCCCGCTAGTTTCCCTCTCCCCTGACTCTCAGTCTGAAGAAGGGTCTTGACCCCAAACGTCACCCATTCCTTCTCTCCAGAGATGCTGCCTGACCCGCTGAGTTACTCCAGCACTTTGGGTCTATCTTCAATGCAAACCTGCACTTGCAGTTCCTTCCTACACTCTCAAAATCCAGAATGTCGCTCTGCAAGTCCCAAGAGCGCATTCCCATGCACGGCTCTGCCTTGTGGCCCCAGTGCAATTAATGCGACAGGGATGCATGCGTGCATGTCCTTTCTCCTGCAATATTCTCATGGAAGATATTCCTGTGAGCAACCATGTTGGCCCTCTGAGGACAACAAGATCTTCCCAACATCCTGCAGGATTGGGACTCCCTCAAACCATGCAGCAGTAGAGTTGCTGCCTCACAGCGCCGGAGACCCGGGTTCCATCCCGACTACGGCGCTGTCTGTGCGGAGTTTGTACGTTCTCCCCGTGACCTGCGTGGGTTTTCTCCGAGATCTTCACTTTCCTCCCACTCTCCAAAGACGTGCAGGTTTGTAGGTTAATTGGCTTGGTATAAATGCAAATTGTCCCTAGTGGGTGCAGGGTAGTGTTAGCATGCGGGGATCGCTGGTCGGTGTGGACTCGGTGGGCCGAAGGGCCTGTATCTCTAAACTAAGCCTTCTAATTTCATCCATCGCACATATCTAGATACTGTCTTTCAGTTTAGTTTAGTTTAGAGATAGAGCACCGAAATAGGCCCTTCAGCCCACTGAGTTCATGCCGCCCAGCGATCCCCGCACACTAAACACTATCCTACACACACTGGGGACAATTTACAATTTTACCAAGCCAATTAACCCACAAACCTGCACGTCTTTGGAGAGTGGGAGGAAACCGGAGCACCCGGAGAAAACCCACGCAGGTCACGGGGAGAACGTACAAACTCCGTACAGACAGCGCCCGTAGTTTGATCGAACCTGGGTTGTGTGGGAAGGGACGAGTTGTCATATATACAGCATACGTCAACATACAACAGTCGTCACGCACAACACACAATCCTCCGACATTTCCGTCACCTACAACGGGCTCTCACCACCAGCCATATCTTCCCATCCCCTCCTCTCTCTGCGTTCCACTCCGTAACTCCCTGGTCCACTCGTCCCATCCCACTCAAACCACCCCATCCCCGGGCACTTTCCCCTGCAACCGCACGAGATGCAACACCTGTCCTTTTACCTCCCCCCTCAACTCCATCCGAGGACCCAAACAGTCTTTCCAAGTGAGGCAGAGGTTCACCTGCACCTCCTCCAACCTCATCTATTGCATCCGCTGTTCCAGATGTCAACTTCTCTACGTCGGCGAGACCAAGCGCAGACTCGGCGATCGTTTCGCTCAACACCTCCGCTCAGTCCGCCTTAACCAACCTGATCTCCTGGTGGTTCACCACTTCAACTCCCCCTCCCACTCCCAGTCTGACCTTTCTGTCCTGGGCCTCCTCCACTGTCAGAGTGAGGCCCAGCGCAAATTGGAGGAACAGCACCTCATATTTCGCTTGGGCAGCTTACAGCCCACCGGTATGAACATTGACTCCTCTAATTTCATGCACCTCTCTCTCTCTCCATCACCTCCCCCTTCCCAGTTTTCCCTCTAGTCTTCCTGTCTCGACTACATTCTATCTTTGTCCCACCCCCTCCCCTGACATCAGTCTGAAGAAGGGTCTCGACCCGAAACGTCACCCATTCCTTCTCTCCCGAGATGCTGCCTGACCCGCTGAGCTGTTCACTGTACCTCGATACACGTGACAATAAACTGAACCGTCTTCGTATTGCGCGTGGCAGTGAGGGAGGATAGATGAATGCGGGGCTGAGGCGTTGGTGCAGGGGACAGGGATTCAGATTTTTGGACCATTGAGATCTCTTAGTTTAGTTTGGAGATGCTGTGCAGAATCAGGCCCTTCGGCCCAACGAGTCCGTTCTGACCAGCGATCTCCGGTTCACACCAGTTCCACGTTATCCCTCTTTCTCACCCACTCCCCACACACGATGGGAAACTTACTGAGGGTCAATTAACCCACAAACCCACACGTCTTTGGGATGTGAGAGGGAACACGGTCACAGGGAGAACGTGCAAACTCCACACAGACAGCACCCTAGGTTAGGATCCCTTACTCCCCCCACCCATCTCTAGGAACTCTGGAGACACACGGAATTGCAGGTCCTCGTTTATGGTGGGAAAAAGTCACAAAGTGCTGGAGTAACTCAGTGGGGCAGGCGTTTCCTCTGGAGAACATAGTTAGGTGACGTTTCAGGTCGGGTCTCTTTAGTCTAGACTTTAGAGATACAGTGCGGAAACAGGCCCTTCGGCCCACCATGCCCACACCGACCAGCGATCCCCGCACACTAACACTATCCTACACACACTAGGGGCAATTTACACTCACACCAAGCCAATTAACCTACAAACCTGCACGTCTTTGGAGTGTGGGAGGAAATCGAAGATCTCGGAGAAAACCCACGCAGGTCACGGGGAGAGCGTACAGACTCCGTACAGACAGCACCCATAGTCAGGATCGAACCCGAGTCTCCAGCGCTGCATTCGCTGTAAGGCAGCAACTCTACCGCTGGAAAGGGTACGGAGAAGATTCACGAGGATGTTGCCAGGACTCGAGGATGTGAGTGACAGGGAGAGACTGAGGAGGCTGGGACTCTACTCCTTGGAACACAGGAGGATGAGGGGTGATCTTATACAGGCGTGTAAAATCATGAGGAATAGATCGAGTTGAGGACATGGGTTTAAATTGAAGGGAAATTTTAATAGGAATCTGAGGGGTGACTATTTCACACATAGGGTGGTGGGTGGGTGGAACGAGCTGCCGGAGGAGGTAGACACAAAAAGCTGGAGTAACTCAGCAGAACAGGCAGCTTCTCTGGAGAGAAGGAATGGGTGACGTTTCTGGTCGAGACTCTACTTCTATCCAGAGCTGAGTTACTCCAGCATTTTCTGTCTATCTTTAGTTTACACCAGCATCTGCAGTTCCTTCCTACAACATTTCAGCAGGGCAGGTAGTTGAGGCAGGACTATCGCAATGTTTAAGGAGCAATTAGACAGGTACATGGATATGACATGTTTGGAAGGATATGGGCCAAACGTAGAAGGTGGGATTAGTGTAGATGGACAGGTTGGCCAGGGTGGGCAAGTTTGGCCAAAGGCCCTGTTTCCACGCTGTGTCACTCTACGACATTCAGGCCAACGCAGGGAAATAGGACTAACTTAGATGGGGCATCATGGGCAACATGGATGGGTTGGGGCCGAAGGGCCTGTTTCCATGCTGCATGACTCTACGATGCTCCAAACTCATTCTCCTCACTCTGTCGATCCGTTTTACATTCCATTGTGGGGCAGAGGGCCATTCAGCCCATCGAGTCTATGCCAGCTCTGAGAGCAAACTCATCTGTTCCACTTCCCCCCTGGCACAGTGGCGCAGCGGGTAGATCTGCTGCCTCACAGCGCCAGAGACCCCAGGTTCGATCCTGACCTCAGCTGCTGTCTGTGTGGAGTTTGCATGTATCATGTATCTGTACACTGTAAATGGCCCGATTGTAATCATGCATTGTCTTTCCGCTGACTGGTTGGCACGCAACAAAAGCCTCGGTACACGTGACAATAAACTAGACTGTAAACCGCGTGGGTTTCCTCCGGGTGCTCCGGTTTCCTCCCACATCCCAAAGACGTGCGGGTTTGTGGGTTAATCGTCCCTCTGTAAATTGCCCCCGGTGTGTACGGAGTGGATGAGAAAGTTGGATATCACAGAACCAGTGTGAACGGGTGCTCGATGATCGGCATGGACTTGAAGGGCCAAAGGGCCTGTGTCCATGCTGTATCTTAGTTTAGTTTAGAGATACAGCGCGGAAACAGGCCCCTCAGCCCACCGGGTCGGCGCCGACCAGCGATCCCCGCACACTAACACTGTCCCACACGCACTAGGGACAATTTACAATCTTAACGAAGCCAATTAACCCACAAACCTGCACGCCTTTGGAGTGTGGGAGGAAACCGGAGCACCCGGAGAAAACCCACACGGTGAAGGGGAGAACGTACAAACTCCGTACAGACAGCACCCGTAGTCGGGATGGAACCCGGGTCTCTGGCGCTGTGAGGCAGCAACTCTACCGCTGCGCCACCGTGACGCCCCTTCAATCCATTCCTCTCCTATCCCCTCTGAGCAACTTAAAATGACCAATTCCCCCCCCCCCCCCCCACTTTCCCAGTTCTAACAAACACTCTCTGACTAGAAAGAGCATGTCTGTTTCTCTCTCCACAGATGCTACCTGACCTGATGAGTATTTCCAGTGTTTTCAGTTTTTTTACTTTATATTTTTAGCACCTGCAGATATTTTCTTCAGGTAGATCTACTATCTACCTCATTGGTGACCTCGGACTATCCTTGATCGGACTTTGCCAGCTTTACCTTGCACTAAACGTTATTCCCTTATCATGTATCTGTACACTGTAAACGGCTCGATTGTAATCATGTATTGTCTTTCCGCTGACTGGTTAGCACGCAACAAAAGCTTTTCACTGTACCTCGGTACACGTGACAATAAACTATACTGAAACAGTTTTTTATTTGCTTAGTGAAAAGATTTACGAGGATGTTGCCAGGACTACAGGGTGTGAGACAATAGACAATAGGTGCAGGAGGAGGCCATTTGGCCCTTCGAGCCAGCACCACCATTCAATGTGATCATGGCTGATCATTCTCAATCAGTACCCCGTTCCTGCCTTCTCCCCATACCCCCTGACTCCGCTATCCTAAGAGCTCTATCTAGCTCTCTCTTGAATGCATTCAGAGAATTGGCCTCCACTGCCTTCTGAGGCAGTGAATTCCACAGATTTACAACTCTGACTGAAAAAGTTTTTCCTCGTCTCCGTTCTAATGGCCTACCCCTTATTCTTAAACTGTGGCCGCTGGTTCTGGACTCCCCCAACATTGGGAACATGTTTCCTGCTTCTAACGTGTCCAACCCCTTAATAATCTTACATGTGAGCTACAGGGAGAGGTTGAGTAGACTGGGACTCTATTTGTTGGAGCGCAGGAGGATGAGGGGTGATCTTAGAGGTGTATAAAATCATGATAGGAACAGATCATCAGGTGGATGCACACAGTCTCTTGCCCTGAGTAGGGGAATTGAGGACCAGAGGACATAGGTTTAGGGTGAAGGGGAAAAGATTTAATAGGAACCTGAGGGGTAGCTTTTTCACACAGAGGGTGGTGGGTGTATGGAACAAGCTGCCAGAGGAGGTACATGGATAGGACAGGTTTGGAGGGATATGGACCAAGCGCAGGCAGGTGGAACTAGTGTAGCTGGGATATGTTGGCTGGTGTGGGCAAGTTGGGCCGAAGGGCCTGTTTCCACGCTGTATCACTCTATAACTCTATATGGAGAGATTGGGCAAGGTAGGAATTTATTTCTTAGATCTCGGGAGGCTGAGGATAATACCATTCTGTAGATGTGTACAAAATTAAGAGGGGAATTGATCGGGTGAATGCGCAGTCTTTAGCCAGAGTGGGGGAATCAAGAACCAGAGGACATAGATTTAAGGTGCTAGGAGAAAGGTTTAATGGGAACGTGAGGGGTAACCTTTTTTTCACTCAGAGTGGGTGTGTGGAACGAGCTGCCGGAGGAGGCAGTAGAGCCAGGGACAGTAACAATTAAAATGCACTTGGACATGTCCATGGAGAGGAATATGAGCCAAGCACGGCACATTGGGGTAGCCAAGGTGAAATAGTGAGCGGCCTGGATAGAGTGGATGTGGAGAGGATGTTTCCACTAGTGGGAGAGTCTAGGACCAGAGGGCACAGCCTCAGGATTAAAGGACGTTCCTTTAGAAAGAAGATGAGGAGGAATTTCTTCAGTCAGAGGGTGGTGAATCTGTGGGATTCTTTGCCACAGACGGCTGTGGAGGCCAAGTCAGTGGATATTATGTACAGATTCTTGATTAGTACGAGTGTCAGGGGTTATGGGGAGAAGGCAGGAGAATGAGGTTGAGAGGGAGAGAGAGATCAGCCACGATTGAATGGCGGAGTGGACATGATGGGCCGAATGGTTTAATTCTGCTCCTATCACTTATGAAGTCATGGAGCATTTTGTTCGGCGTGGATGAGCTGTGCCGAAGCGCCTGTTTCCATGCTGTACGGCTCTACGACCACACGTAAGGATGCTATTCACAAAATGCTGGAGTAATTCAGCAGGTCAGGCAGCATCTCAGGAGAGAAGGAATGGGTGACGTTTCGGGTCAAGATCCATCCTCAGACTGAAGAAGGGTCTCGCCCCAAAACGTCACCCATTCCTTCTCTCCTGAGATGCTGCCTGACCTGCTGAGTTACTCCAGCATTTTGTGAATAAATACCTTCGATTTGTACCAGCATCTGCAGTTATTTCCTTATACTACAGGTAAGGATGCTGTTATTCCAGAAGACAGCCTGGCCACTCTGAAATCATAAACACACCAGCAAACCTTTCCAACAAAAGTACTTCTGACCAGGGAGGACCCAACTCGTCTTAGAATGGGGTGCTTTATAAATCACACACCCCTCACATCTCACACATTAACCACCACACACACACAAGTGTGAACGGCAGAAACACGGGTCGTTTTTCGGCCCCCCCCCCCCCCCACCCCCCACCCCCCACCCCCACCCCCGAAGATTAACATCAACCAGAAATACATCTTTAAACACACAACAGAAACCGACAGTCCTTTGTTCAAATTCTGCGTGTGATATTTGGAGAGGATTTGAATGGAGCTTCAGTGATGAGTGACTGTTGGCCCTGAAATGGTGAATGGCCCTGAAATGGTGAATGGCCGGCGCCGGTACAGAGATGGGTCTTTATTTTGTGAATGGGGGGATCACGTGAGGCAGCCCAAACTCTTTGTCCTCCGCCTCGAAAACAACAGGTGAAGGGCAACGAACGCAATGTGTCAAAAATGTAACACAGACCAATGTAACAATAATGTAACACCGACCAATGTAACATTAATGTAACACAGCGCAATGTAACATTAATGTAACACAGCGCAATGTAACAAAAATATAACACAGCGCAATGTAACAATAATGTAACACAGACCAATGTAACAATAATGTAACACAGACCAATGTAAAAATGTAACACAGACCAATGTAAAAATGTAACACAACGCAATGTAACAAAAATATAACACAGCGCAATGTAACAAAAATATAACACAGCGCAATGTAACAATAATGTAACACAGACCAATGTAACATTAATATAACACAGACCAATGTAACAATAATGTAACACAGACCAATGTAACATTAATGTAACACAGCGCAATGTAACAATAATGTAACACAGCGCAATGTAACAATAATGTAACACAGCGCAATGTAACAATAATGTAACACAGACCAATGTAAAAATGTAACACAGACCAATAGAAAAATGTAACACAGCGCAATGTAACAAAAATATAACGCAGCCCAATGTAAAAATATAACGCAGCCCAATGTAACATTAATGTAACACAGACCAATGTAACAAAAATATAACACAGCCCAATATAAAAATGTAACACAGCGCAATGTATCAAAAATGTAACACAGACCAATGTAAAAATGTAACACAGACCAATGTAAAAATGTAACACAGATCAATGTAACATTAATGTAACACAGACCAATGTAACAATAATGTAACACAGACCAATGTAACAAAAATAAAACACAGCGCAATGTAACAATAATGTAATACAGCGCAATGTAACAATAATTTAACACAGACCAATGTAACAAAAGTATAACACAGACCAATGTAACAAAAATATAACACAGCGCAATGTAACAAAAAAAAATAAAAATATATAAAAAATGTAACACAGCGCAATGTATCAAAAATGTAACAGCGCAATGTAACAATAATGTTACACAAACCAATGTAACATTAATGTAACACAGACCAATGTATCAAAAATGTAACACAAGCCAATGTAACAATAATGTAACACAGCGCAATGTAACAAACTAACAACAGCGAGAGAGGGTCGCTACAAATCGCACCAGACCATGGCTAAAACACAGTGATTTGGTGAAACAAAACCCCACTCAGCTCGATCTAAATGGATATTTTTTATGAATGGGCCTCAATGCAAATGAGACCGATTCACAAAAAAAAAAGGCGATTCGCTTCCCTCGCTCCCTTTCACAAAAAGACAATCAGCGATTTCATTCACAAAATAATGACATGATTGTGAATTGCAAAGCGGACTGACACAAGGGCTTTTTAAACCATGGATTTCCCCCCAATGAAGCTGTGGCAATAGTCCACGTATCTTGCACTGTCTGTGCAGTGGAGCCCTGGGGTGGGTTGCTGTGTGTTTTTGAATGATTATTTAGTAAGGCCTGCTATTGATGGTGTGAAATATAACTCACTCCTTATCCATGCCCCGCGATTGCTGTTTAGTCCATCATCTTTTCCCAGTCCAGCACCGTGCAGTCTCCATCAATCAGCGGCCATTTTCCTCCAGGGGTGTGCTTTTTCACCCCCCCCCCCCCAAAAAAAATATTAAAATAAAATCTCTCCCCCCCCGCTCCGTCCTCCACCGGGACCTGGCAGCTCCTCGCCCCGGGAACAGAGAGCCCAAAGCCGGCTGCAGTCGGTACCACAGCCCGCTGGCGCTGCTGCCGAGCGCCCTCCGCCGGCTCCTGGAGCCTGACCACTCCATTCACATTCTTTACCCCCTCCCTCCTCCCTCCCTCCCTCCCTCCAGCTCAACGCGGTCCTAAAGCACATCCCGCGTCTAGTAACATCATCAGAGATAAACCATCAAAAGGCAAACCATCAAACTGTAAAGTAGATAGTTTACACTGAAGGTAGACACAAAATTCCTTGGCCAATAAACTTATTTATTCATTCAAAATGCTGGAGTAACTCAGTGGGTCAGGCAGCATCTGTGGAGAACGTGGATAGGTGATGTTTCAGAGAGTGCTGGAGTAACTCAGCGGGTCGGGCAGCATCTGTGGAGAACGTGGATAGGTGATGTTTCAGAGAGTGCTGGAGTAACTCAGCGGGTCAGCAGCATCTGTGGAGAACATGGATAGGTGATGTTTCAGAGAGTGCTGGAGTAACTCAGTGGGTCAGGCAGCATCTGTGGAGAACATGATAGGTGATGTTTCAGAGAGTGCTGGAGTAACTCAGCGGGTCAGGCAGCATCTGTGGAGAACATGGATGGGTGACGTTTCGGTTGAGACCCTTCTTCAGACTGAGTAAGCCTCAGTCTGAAGAAGGGTCTCGACCCGAAATGTCGCCCATTCCTTCTCTCCTGAGATGCTGCCTGACCTGCTGAGTTACTCCAGCATTTTGTGAATAACTCTCTTCAGACTGATGTCAGGGGGGGGGGGGGGGAGGGGGGGGAAATGAGAGATATGAAAAGGAACATAGAACAAATGAATGAAAGATATGCAAAAATGCCAGCAACGATGATCAAGGAAATGCAGAGCCCACAATGGTCCATTGTTGGCTGCGGGGAAGGTGATAATGAGTGGCTACAAACAGTGACACCCGGCAGGGCGGTGGTGAAACTACTATGCAGACCAGGGTGGGGGAGGGTGCGGAGAGAGAGGGGGTGCCGGGGTTACTTGAAGTGAGAAGTCAATGTCCGTACCACTCTGGTGCAAGCTGCCCAAGCGAAATATGAGATGCAGTTCCATAATCTGAGGTCATGTGAATGCCATTGACACACTCGCTGATGAACTATGGGAACAACCCACATTCAGTGTAGTTTAGAGATGCAGCGTGGGAAACAGGCCCTTCAGCCCACCAGATCCGCGCCGACAGCGATCCCCGCACACTAACACTATCCTACACACACTAGGGACAGTTTACACACACACCAAGCCAATTAACCTGCAAACCTGTGCGTCATTGGAGTGTGGGAGGAAACCGAAGATCTCGGAGAAATCCCACGCAGGTCACGGGGAGAGAACGTGCAAACTCCGTACAGACAGCACCCCTAGTCGGGATGGAACCCGGGTCTCCGGCGCTGTGAGCGATGTAAAGCAGCAACTCTACCGCTGTGCCACTGCGGGTCATGTTCTCCCAGTGTTACGGGCAACAGAAAGAAAAAGATGCATTGTGAATTACACCCTTTTGGAGTGCGATTTTTGTTATAATATATATTTTTTAAAACATGATAGTAAACTGACCCCGGGTGTTGTCAGTGTGGAGTTTGCACGTTCTCCCATTTCCCCCCCTTCATATCCTTGCATGGTAGCACAGCGAGTAGACTCACTACCTCACAGCGCCAGAGACCCAGGGTCCATCCTCTGTACAGAGTTTGTACATTCTCCCCGTGACCGCTCCGGTTTCCTCCCACAGTCTAAGAATAAAGGGGAGGCCATTTAAAACTGAGGTGAGAAGGAACTTTTTCACCCAGAGTTGTGAATTTGTGGAATTCTCTGCCACAGAGGGCAGTGGAGGCCAATTCACTGGATGGATTTAAAAGAGAGTTAGATAGAGCTCTAGGGGCTAGTGGAATCAAGGGATATGGGGAGAAGGCAGGCACGGGTTATTGATTGTGGATGATCAGCCATGATCACAATGAATGGCAGTGCTGGGCTCGAAGGGCCAAATGGCCTCCTCCTGAACCTATTTTCTATGTATCTATGTATCTATCCCAAAGACGTGTGGGTTTGTAGGTTAATTGGCCCTGTTTACGTGGCCCTGTTGTGTGGAGAGTGGATGAGAAGGTGGCAGGTCGTGGAACTAGTGTGAACGGACGATCGATGGCCGGCATGGGTGAGGTTAATCTAAGGGCCTGGTTCAAAGCTGGATCTCTAAACTAACAACAATGTTGGCACAGCAAGATCAGAGAGTGCGATACCTGGCAGGCAATCAATAGACAATAGACAATAGACAATAGACAATAGGTGCAGGAGTAGGCCATTCAGCCCTTCGAACCAGCACCGCCATTCAATGCGATCATGGCTGATCACTCTCAATCAGTACCCCGTTCCTGCCTTCTCCCCATACCCCAGTGACAGGATGCTTGTTGGAAACCTCAGGGAACCTCTCCTACTCCTCACATCAGCATCACCAGCACATTTGCAGTCACCTGAGAGAGCAGGTACACGATGACCTGCCCTGTCATCTGCAAGGCAGTGCCTTCATGTGGCACGGTGGCGCAGCGGTAGAGTTGCTGCCTCACAGCGCCGGAGACCCGGGTTCCATCCTGACCACGGGCGCTGTCTGTACGGAGTTTGTACGTTCTCCCCGTGACCTGCCTGGGTTTCTCCGGGTGCTCCACTTTCACAAGTTTATAAGTGATAGGAGAAGAATTAGGCCATTCGGCCCATCAAGTCTACTCCGCCATTCAATCATGGCTGATCTATCTCTCCCTCCTAACCCCATTCTCCTGCCTTCTCCCCATTACCCCAGACACTAATTAAGAATCTGTCAATCTCCATCTTAAAAATATCCATTGACTTGGTCTCCATATCCGTTTATGGCAAAGAATTCCACAGATTCACCACCCTCTGACTAAAGAAATTCCTCCTCATCTCCTTCCTAAAGGAACGTCCTTTAATTCTGAGGCTGTGCCCTCTGGTCCTAGACTCTCCCACTAGTGGAAACAGCCTCAGAATTAAAGGATGTTCCTTAAGGAAGGAGATGAGAAGGAATTTGTTTCGTGAATCTGTGGAATTCTTTGCCACAGAAGGCTGTGGAGGCCAAGTTAGTGGATATTTTTAAGGCAGAGATAGATAGATTCTTGATTAGTGCGGGTGTCAGGGGTTATGGGGAGAAGGCGGGAGAATGGGGTTAGGAGGGAGAGATAGATCAGCCATGATTGAATGGCGGAGTAGACTTGATGGGCCGAATGGCCTAATTCTGCTCCTATCACATGACCAGTTATGACCTTATGATCAAGAATCTATCTATCTCTGTCTTAAAAATATCCACTGACTTGGCCTCCACAGCCTTCTGTGGCAAAGGATCCCACAGATTCACCACCTATAATGTTCATGGTCTTCTGATGAAGAGTCTTTGACCCAAAATGCATAGATCACGTGGATATGGAACAAGTGTAGGCAGGGCGGCACGGTGGCACAGCGGTAGAGTTGCTGCCTCACAGCGCCAGAAACTCCGGTTCGATCCTGACTACGGGTGCTGTCTGTGCGGAGTTTGTACGTTCTCCCTGTAACTCCCCCCTCCTCTCTTCCAGCTTCCCCCCCCCCCCACCCCCACCCCCACCACAACCAGCCTGAAGAAGCCCGACTCAAAATGTTGCCTATCCATGTTCTCCAGAGATGCTGACTGACCCGCTGAGTTATTCCAGCACTTTGTGTCTTTTTTCGCAAACCGGCATCTGCAGTTCCTTGTGTTTCCATCTTCCTGGGCCTTGGCTGTTTCACTACCTGTCTAAATGTCTCTTAAATACAATGTTTATACCTGAGTCCACCACCCACTCTGACAGCAGGTTCCAAATATCAGTCTGAAGAAGGGTCCTCGACCCGAAACGTCACCCATTCCTTCTCTCCAGAGATGCTGCCTGTCCCGCTGAGTTACTCCAGCTTTTTTGTCTAACTTCCATACATCAGCCGAAAACTTACTCCTTGGACTCACTTCGAACTTCTTCCCCTCATTTTAAGCTTAGGAGCCATTGAAACATAGAGGGAGACAACTCAGAAACATGTCTGTGGGCCCAACTCATGCCTGCCTGAGTTTGTCCCACTTTTAGTTTAGTTTAGTTTAGTTTAGTTTAGTTTATACAGAAACATAGAAAATAGGTGCAGGAGGAGGCCATTTGGCCCTTCGAGCCAGCACCGCCATTCATTGTGATCATGGCTGATCATCCACAATCAGTAACCCGTGCCTGCCTTCTCATCATATCCCTTGATTCCACTAGCCCCTAGAGCTCTATCTAACTCTCTTTTAAATCCATCCAGTGAATTGGCCTCCACTGCCCTCTGTGGCAGAGAATTCCACAAATTCACAACTCTCTGGGTGAAAAAGTTCCTTCCCACCTCAGTTTTAAACGGCCTCCCCTTTATTCTTAGACTGTGTGGCCCTTGGTTCTGGACTCCCCCAACATTGGGAACATTTTTCCTGCATCTAGCTTGTCTAGTTTAGAGATACAGCGCGGAAACAGGCCCTTCGGCCCACCGAGTCCGCGCCGACCAGCGATCCCCGCACACTAACACTATCCTACACACACTAGGGACAATTTATATTTACACCAGGCCGATTAACCTACAAACCTGCACGTCTTTGGAGAGTGGGAGGAAACCGAAGATCTCGGAGAAAACCCACGCAGGTCACGGGGAGAACGTACAAACTCCATACAGACAGCGGCCGTAGTCGGGATGGAACCCGGGTCTGGCGCTGTGAGGCAGCAACTCTACCACTGCGCCACCGTGCCGCCCCAGGCCATCACGCCTGCATTTGGCCAGACTGGGTTCAAAACTCAAAGTGCTGGAGAAACTCAGCGGACCAGGCAGCATCTCTGGAGAGATGGGCTCACGGTGAGAGGAGGCACGGCGGTAGAGTTGTTGCCTCACAGCGCCGGAGACCCGGGTTCAATCCCGACTACGGGTGCTGTCTGTACGGAGTCTGCACGTTTTCTCCGGGTGCTCCGGTCTCCCTGAAGCTGGCGTTGGGTGTGAGCGATGGCGTGGGCGTCTACACTTCAGTGCAAGGTAAATCAGCCGGCTCAGTGCGGGATGGGCAGCGTGCGTGGAGACAAGGGATGGGGGCACTTTCAGTCCCACTCAGTCTGAAGAAGGGGCTCGACCCGAAACGTCACCCATTCCTTCCCTCCAGAGATGCTGCCCGACCCGCTGAGTTACTCCAGCATCTTGTGTCTAACTCCGGTGTAAATCAGCATCTGCAGTTCCGTCCCCCACCCAGGAATTGGGACATTTTGGGTGGAGACCCTTGTCCACGGTGGGTGAGTGCTGGAGGAGCTCGAAGGCATCACAAAATGCTGGAGTAACTCAGCGGGACAGGCAGCATCTGTGGAGAGAAGGAATGGGTGACGTCTCGGGACGAGACCCTTCTTCAGACTGGTGTAGCTCAGATTGGAGTAGCTCAATGTGTGTGGAGGGGGGAGCTAGGCAAAGGTAAAGGCGCCGTGCCAAGGGTGAGGGTGGTGGGACTGGACCAGGGGATGGTGGGGTGGGTGTGAGAGAGTCTCTCTAGGGTCAGGGTCCCAAGGGCAGGGGTGGGGGGGGGGGGGGGGTGAGACTGGACCAGGGGATGATGGGGTGTGTATGAGAGAGTCTCTCTAGGGTCGGGGTCCCAAGGGCAGGAGGAGGGGGGGGGGTGAGACTGGGACTAGAGGGGCACCGTGCCAAGGGTAAGGCTGGTGAGACTTGGCCAAGGTTGAGGCTGGTGGGACTGGACTAGGGGTAAAGGCACCATGCCAAGGGTGAGGCTGGTGGGGCTGGACTAGGGGTAAAGGCACCATGCCAAGGGTGAGACTGGTGAGACTTGGCCAAGGTTGAGGCTGGTGGGGCTGGACCAGGGGATGATGGGGTGGGTGTGAGAGAGTCTCTCTAGGGTCAGGGTCCCAATGGCAGGGGGGGGGGTAGTGAGACTGGACTAGGGGGCACCATGCCAAGGGTGAGGCTGGTGGAGACTTGGCCAAGGGTGAGGCTGGTGAGACTGGACCAGGGGATGGGGTGGGTGTAAGAGAGTCTCTCTAGGGTCAGGGTCCCAAGGGCAGGGGCGGGGGGGGGGGTGAGACTGGACTAGGGGGCACCATGCCAAGGGTGAGGCTGGTGAGACTTGGCCAAGGTTGAGGCTGGTGGGACTGGACTAGGGGTAAAGGCACCATGCCAAGGGTGAGGCTGGTGGGGCTGGACTAGGGGTAAAGGCACCATGCCAAGGGTGAGACTGGTGAGACTTGGCCAAGGTTGAGGCTGGTGGGGCTGGACCAGGGGATGATGGGGTGGGTGTGAGAGAGTCTCTCTAGGGTCATGGTCCCAAGGGCAGGGGCGGGGGGGGGGGGTGAGACTGGACTAGGGGGCACCATGCCAAGGGTGAGGCTGGTGAGACTTGGCCAAGGGTGAGGCTGGTGAGACTGGACCAGGGGATGGGGTGGGTGTGAGAGAGTCTCTCTAGGGTCAGGGTCCCAAGGGCAGGGGTGGGGGGGGGTGAGACTGGACTTGGGGTAAAGGCACCATGCCAAGGGTGAGGCTGGTGAGACTTGGCCAAAGGTAAGGGTGGTGAGACTGGACCAGAGGATGGGGTGGGTGTAAGAGAGTCTCTCTAGGGTCAGGGTCCCAAGGGCAGGGGCGGGGGGGGGGGGGGGGGGGGAGGGGGGGGGGGTGAGACTGGACTAGGGGGCACCATGCCAAGGGTGAGGCTGGTGAGACTGGACCAGGGGATGATGGGGTGGGTGTGAGAGAGTCTCTCTAGGGTCAGGGTCCAAGGGCAGGGGCGGGGGGGAGGGGGGGGGGGTAGTGAGACTGGACTAGGGGGCACCATGCCAAGGGTAATGCCAAGGGTAAGGCTGGTGTGACTGGACCAGGGGGCACGGTGCCAGCGTTGTCCCAGCGGCCCGGGGGGGGCTGTTGTTTTCCGAGCGGGCGCCGCGTTCGAGAATGAGCCGGGAGAGGAGGGGACGGTTGCGGGACAGACGGGGAGAGGCGGCGGGGAGAGGAGGCGCGGCGGCCGGGGAGAAGTGGCAGGTGAGGCCGGGACGGGACGGGACGGGACGGGACGGGACGGTCCCTGGGTAAGAGGTCCCAGGTGGAGATACAGGGGGTCCCCGGGGGTGGACGGGGGGGGGGGGGGACACCAGTGACAGCGAGGGGGTGGCTCTGAAGGCATATTCATCCGAGGAGACCACTCGGACCATTTGCTCCATACTAGCCCTCTGCAAAGGCACCCTGCTGGTCCCACTGAAGAAGGATCCCGACCCGAAATGTCACCCATCCATGTTCCCACAGATGCTGCCTGACCCACTGAGTGACTCCAGCACTCTGTGTCCATGTTCCCCACAGATGCTGCCTGACCACTGAGTTACTCCAGCACTCTGTGTCCATGTTCCCCACAGATGCTGCCTGACCCACTGAGTTACTCCAGCACTCTGTGCCCATGTTCTCCACAGATGCTGCCTGACCCACTGAGTTACTCCAGCACTCTGTGCCCATGTTCCCCACAGATGCTGCCTGACCCACTGAGTTACTCCAGCACTCTGTGCCCATGTTCCCCACAGATGCTGCCTGACCCACTGAGTTACTCCAGCACTCTGTGTCCATGTTCCCCACAGATGCTGCCTGACCCACTGAGTTACTCCAGCACTCTGTGCCCATGTTCCCACAGATGCTGCCTGACCCACTGAGTTACTCCAGCACTCTGTGCCCATGTTCTCCACAGATGCTGCCTGACCCACTGAGTTACTCCAGCACTCTGTGCCCATGTTCTCCACAGATGCTGCCTGTCTGCTATTGAGGCAGTGCAGCGTAGGTTCACCAGGTTAATCCCGGGATGGGGGGACTGTCATATGAGGAAAGATTGTGGAAAGACTGGGCTTGTATTCACTGGAGTTTAGAAGGATGAGAGGGGATCTGACAGAGACGTATAAAATTATAAAAGGACTGGACAAGCCAGATGCAGGAAACATGTTCCCAATGTTGGGGGAGTCCAGAACCAAGGGCCTCAAAGTCTAAGAATAAAGGGGAGGCCATTTCAAACTGAGGTGAGAAGGAACCTTTTCCACCAGAGAGTTGTGAATTTGTGGAATTCTCTGCCACAGAGGGCAGTGGAGGCCAAATCATTGGATGGATTTAAAAGAGAGTTAGATAGAGCTCTAGGGGCTAGTGGAATCAAGGGATATGGGGAGAAGGCAGGCAAGGGTTACTGGTTGAGAATGACCAGCCATGATCACAATGAATGGCGGTGCTGGCTCGAAGGGCCGAATGGTCTTCTCCTGTACCTATTGTCGATGTTTCTATGACCCGCTGAGTTACTCCAGCACTCTGTGAAACGTCACCTATCCATGTTCTCCACAGATGCTGCCTGACCCACTGAAGAGAAGGAATGGGTGACATTTCAGGTTCAGACTACCACACAAAACGTTGCTTAAATCTAAATCACACATAAATTCTATGATGAAGTAAAAAAAAGTTGAAAAACAAGATATTAGTGGGCGTCACGGTGGCGCAGCGGTAGAGTTGCTGCCTCACAGCGCCAGAGACCCGGATTCAATCCCGACTACGGGTGCTGTCTGTACGGAGTTTGCACGTTCTCCCCGTGACCTGCGTGGGTTTTCTCCGGGTGCTCCGGTTTCTTCCCACATCCCAAAGACGTGCGGGTTTGTTGGTTAATCAGCCCCTCTGTAAATCGCCACTGGTGTGCAGGGAGTGGGTGTAAAAGTGCAATAGAACCAGTGTGAACGGGAGATCGATGGTCAGTGTGAACCCGGTGGGCCGAAGGGCCTTTTTCTGTGCCGTATCTTTCAATTCAGTTTAGTTTAGTTTAGTTTAGAGATACAGCGCGGAAACAGGCCCTTCGGCCCACCGGGTCCGCACCGACCAGCGATCCCCGCACACTAACACTATCCTACACACACTAGGGACAATTTACATTTACCCAGCCAATTAACCTACAAACGTTTCGGGTCGAGACACTTCTTCAGACTGATGTCAGGGGAGTGGGTGAGACAGAGATGACAGAGATAGAATGTAGTTGGAGACAGGAAGACTAGTGGGAGAACTGGGAAGGGGGAGGGGATGGAGAGAGAGGGGAAGCAAGGGCTACCTGAAGTTAGAGAAGTCAATGTTCATACCGCTGGGGTCTAAGCTGCTCAAGCGAAATATGAGGTGCTGTTCCTCCAATTTGTGCTGGACCTCACGCTGACTGTGGAGGAGGCCCAGGACAGAAAGATCAGACTGGGAGTGGGAGGGGGGAGTTGAAGTGCTGAACCACCAGGGAGATCAGGTTGGTTGAGACAGACTGAGCGAATGTGTTGAGCAAAACAATCGCCAAGCCTGCGTTTGTTCTCGCCGACGTAGAGAAGTTGACATCTGGAGCAGCGGATACAATAGATGAGGTTGGAGGAGGTGCAGGTGAACCTCTGCCTCACCTGGAAAGACTGTTTGGGTCCTTGGATGGAGTCGAGGGGGGAGGGAAAGGGACAGGTGTTGCATCTCGTGCGGTTGCAGGGGAAAGTGCCCGGGGTTGGGGTGGTTTGGGTGGGAAGGGACGAGTGGACCAGGGAGTTACGGAGGGAACGGTCTCTGCGGAACGCAGAGAGTGGAGGGGATGGGAAGATGTGGCCAGTGGTGGGGTCCCGTTGGAAAACTGCAGATGCTGGTTTTGCCCCCTGAAGATAGAAACAAAATGTAATTCAGCAGGTCAGGCAGCATCTCTGGAGAGAAGGATTGGGCGACGTTTCAGGCCGAGACCCTTCTTCAGACTGATGCCAGGGGAGGGGGTGGAGAAGGAGTGGGTGGCATTTCGGGTCGAGACCCTTCCTCAGGTGTGGTTGTGCTTGGGCTCCATGGCGCCTCCACTGGCCACTGCTGGCATTGGCCTGACTCACAATGCCCACTGTCATATCACTCGAATCTTACCTGTGGCATCACAGAGGTGGGCAGAGGGAGATCATTGCCACTTGCAGACAGCTGCTGGCATTAAGGACGGCACTCGCTTATACGTGGCACCCCTCACCCCCCCATCCACCCACCCCTCGCCCCACCCCCTCCACAGTGAAGACCCTCACGTTTCCCCAAGGAGGACATGGATAGACAGCGTGTGCCGCAGCGCAGACTCACAATCGCCACCGATCCGACCACCGGCCAAGGAGGTGGGTCTTACGCAGGGCTCCCCGATAGAGGGGCTGTCTGTACGTTCTCCCCGTGACCCTCGTGGGTTTTCTCCGGGTGCTCCGGTTTCCTCCCACACTCCAAAGGCGTGCAGGTTTGTGGGGTTAATTGGCTTGTGTAACATTGTCCCAGCGGTAGAGTTGCTGCCTCACAGCGCCGGAGACCCGGGTTCGATCCCGACTATGGGCGCTGTCTGTACGGAGTTTGTACGTTCTCCCCGTGACCTGCGTGGGTTTTCTCCGGGTGCTCCGGTTTCCTCCCACACACTCCAAAGACGTCCAGGTTTGTAGGTTAATTGGATCCGTTAAAAATTGTCCATCGCGTGTGTAGGACAGTGCTAGTTCGGACTCGGTGGGCCGAAAGGGCCTGTTTCCGTGCTGTGACTCTCAACTAACTAAACTAAAAGCTCGGGCTCCAAGGTGGGAGGAGGTGGTGGGGGGGAGGTGGTGGGTGGGGGGGAGGGGGGTGAGGGTTGGGGGGGGAGATTGTGGGGGGGAGGTGGTGGGTGGGGGGGGGGTGAGAGGGGTGAGGGGGAGATTGTGGGGGGGAGGTGGTGGGTGGGGGGGGGTGAGGGGTGGGGGGGAGGTTGTGGGTGGGGGGGGGAGGTGAGAGTGGGGGGGGGAGGTTGTGGGTGGGGGGTGGGGGGGGAGGTTGTGGGGGGGGAGGTGGTGGGTGGGGGGGGTGAGGGGTGGGTGGGGGGAGGTGGTGGGTGGGGGGGGGTGAGGGGTGGGGAGGGGGTGGAGGGGGTGGGGGGGGGGGTGAGGGGTGGGGGGGAGGTGGTGGGTGGGGGAGGGGTGAGGGGTGGGGGAGGTTGTGGGTGGGGGGGTGAGGGGTGGGGGGGGAGGTTGTGGGTGGGGGGGGGTGAGGGGGTGGGGGGGGGAGGTTGTGGGTGGGGGGGGGGGGAGGTTGTGGGTGGGAGGGGGGGGAGTGAGTGTTGGCAATGCCAGTGGTCGTGCATCTGAATTTAGGAACAATCTGAAAGCCAGGAGCAGAGTTCATAGGTTCTAGGAGCAGAATGAGGCCATTCGGCCCATCAAGTCTACTCCGCCATTCAATCATGGCTGATCTATCTCTCCCTCCTAACCCCAGTCTCTCCTGCCTTCTCCCCACTACCCCTGACACCCGCATTAGAGAGGAACGCACGCACTTAGAAGGGATGGACAGGCAACGTTTTTAGTTTAGGTTAGTTTAGAGATACAGCGCGGAAACAGGCCCTTCGGCCCACCGGGTCCCGCACCAACCAGCGATCCCCGCACACTAACACTATCCTACACACACTAGGGACAATTTACACACACACCAAGCCAATTAACCTACAAAACCTGCACGTCTTTGGAGTGTGGGAGAAAACCGAAGATCTTGGAGAAAACCCACGCAGGTCACGGGGGAGAACGTACAAAGTCCGTACAGACGGCGCCCGTAGTCGGGATGGAACCTGGGTCTCCGGCGCTGCATTCGCTGTAAGGCAGCAACTCTACCGCTGCGCCACCGTTTCTTCAGACTGTGTTGGAGGGGGTGAATGCTGGAAACGAGAGCTGGATGTGGAACAAACCTGACAAGTGATAGGTGGAAAGATTGACACAAAAACTCCGAGTGGAGTAACTCAGTGGGACGTAGGTGGATACAGGGAAGAGGGTTGATAGGCAGATGTGTGGATAAAAGCTCGAGATGAAAAGCAGAAAAAAGGATGCGAGATTGGGATAGAATTGGAGTGAAATGTAATGCCCGAGGGGGGGGAACGTAGATAGACACAAGATGCCGGAGTAACTCAGCGGGTCAGGCAGCATCAATGGAGAGAAGGAATGGGTGACGTTTCGGGGTCGAGACAGTGTAAGGTGTAAAAACGAGACATCAAAAGAGATGCTGGTCAAGGTAAATGTGGAATAGATCGTTGTTATCGAGGAGAAGGTGACAGCAAAGCAAACAGATAAAATGTAATCAGGGGACTGTCAAGCTGGTCGGAGAACTGGGAAAGTCCACCTGATCTCCCGGTGGCTCAGCACTTTAACTCCCCCTCCCACTCCCACACTGACCTCTCTGTCCTGGGCCTCCTCCATTGTCAGATTGAGGCCCAGCACAAATTGGAGGAACAACACCTCATATTTCGCTTGGCAGCTTACACCCCAGCGGTATGAACATTGACTTCTCTAACTTCAAGTAACCCCTGCATTCCCCCTCTCTCTCTCTCTCCGTCCCTCTCCCACCCTAGTTCTCCGACTAGTTTCACTGTCCTAATTCAATTTTATCTTTCTGTACTTCATTGTCACCTTCCCATGGCTAGCAAAAGTCCATTCCACATTTTCCTTGAACTTCGTCCCCTTTGATCTCTGGTTTTTACACCTTACACTTCCTTATCTCTGTGTCTCCCTCTCCCCTGACTCTCAGTCTGAAGAAGGGTCTCGACCCGAAACGTCACCTATTCCTTCCCTCCAGTGATGCTGCCTGACCCGCTGAGTTACTCCAGCACTTTGTGCCCATCATCATTGTAAGCCGGCATCTGCAGTTCCTTTCTGCACAGAGGGGTGGAGGTGGAAGGGGACGAGGGGAAGGGGGAAAGGGGAAGGGGGAAAGGGGAAGGGGAAAGGGGAAGGGACGAGGGGAAGGGGGAAAGGGGAAAGAGGAAGGGGAGATGTGGGAAGGGGGAAAGGGGAAGGGGAAAGGGGAAGGGGGAAGGGGACGAGGGGAAGGGGGAGGGGAAGGGGAAAGGGGAAAGGGGAAAGGGGAAAGGGGAAAGGGGAAAGGGGAAAGGGGAAAGGGGAAAGGGGAAGGGGGAGGGGAGGGGGAGGGGAAGGGGAAGGGGAAGGGGAAAGGGGAAAGGGGAAAGGGGAAAGGGAAAGGGGAAAGGGGAAGGGGAGATGTGGGAAGGGGGAAAGGGGAAGGGGAGATGTGGGAAGGGGGAAAGGGGAGGGGGAAAGGGGAAGGGGAGATGTGGGAAGGGGGAAAGGGGAAAGGGGAAGGGGAAAGGGGAAAGGGGAAAGGGGAAAGGGGAAAGGGGAAGGGGAAAGGGGAAAGGGGAAAGGGGAAGGGGAGATGTGGGAAGGGGGAAAGGGGAGGGGGGAGGGGGAAGGGGACGAGGGGACGAGGGACGAGGGAAGGGGGAAGGGGAAAGGGGAAGGGAGATGTGGGAAGGGGGAAAGGGGAGGGGGAGGGGAAGGGGGACGAGGGACGAGGGGACGAGGGGAAGGGGGAAGGGGGAAAGGGGAGTGGGGCAATGGGTGTGATTTTGGGTGGGGTTCTCCTTTTCCACCCACTCTTCCCTGTGGCTGACACGAGACTGGTCAGCACTAACAGCTCTACACTGTACCTGGGCACATTCAAACATTAAACTAAACTAAACTAAACTGAGCTGAGCTGAGCTGAACTGAGCTGAACTGAGCTGAGCTGAGCTGAGCTGAGCTGAACTGAGCTGACCTCACTGGAGTGTGCCTCTATTTCTCTCAGTATTGCCCCCACTTTCCCTTCCTCCAGCCCCTGCCACCCACATCATTCCACTCCTCCCCTCTCCTTATCGCACACCATTTTGTCTCCCTGTCATCTCTGGCCTTGTCCACCCACCTTGCAATCACACCTTCCTCCCCACCCCCCTCACCTGAATCCACCTATCACTTACAAGGCAGACACAAAATGCCGGAGTAACTCAGCAGGACAGGCAGCATTTCTGGAGAGAAGGAATGGGTGACATTTCGGGGTCGAGACCCTTCTTCAGACTGGAAGGGCTCCCGACCCAAAACAGACACAAAATACCGGAGTAACTCAGCGGGGCAAGAGGAAATAGATGGGTGTCTATCTTCGGTATAAACCAGCATCTGCAGTTCCTTTCTACACATCCCGACCTGAAATGTCACCCATTCATGTTCTCTGGAGACTGCCTGACCCGCTGAGTTACTCCAGCATTTTGTTTCTTTTTTTTAAACCAGCGGTAGAGTTGCTGCCTCACAGCGCCGGAGACCCGGGTTCCATCCCGACCACGGGCGCTGTCTGTACGGAGTTTGTACGTTCTCCCCGTGACCTGCGTGGGTTTTCTCCCACACTCCAAAGACGTGCAGGTTTGTAGGTTAATTGGATTCTGTAAAATTGTGAATTGTCCCTCGTGTGTGGTGTGTGGGATAGTATTAGTGTGCGGGGATCGCTGGTCGGAGCGGACCCGATGGGCTGAAGGGCCTGTTTCCACGCTCTATCTCTACTAAACTAGGGATCTGCAGTTCATGGAAACATAGACAATAGGTGCAGGAGGAGGCCATTTGGCCCTTTGAGCCAGCACCGCCATTCATTGTGATCATGGCTGATCATCCACAATCATCCTGCTGGGATAGTTCCTTGTGTCTGTGTGCAGTTAGAGGTGACCAGTTGTAGAGGAATTCTAAACTAACCAAGAGGCTGTGACAATATGGGGTGTGTCTGAGAATGGATATATGGAGAGGTCTCAGCAATTGCTGAAAAATGATTCATCGGAGACCCTCGGACTATCTTTGACTATCTGGACTTTATTTTGTACCAAACGTTATTCCCGTTATTCCCTTTATCATGTATCTATATACTGCAAACGGCTCGATTGTAATCATGTTTTGTCAATCTGCTGGCTGGTTAGCACGCAGCAAAAGCTTTTCACTGTACCTCGGTACACGTGACACGGGACAATAAACTACACTGATTGAAACGGTGGCATCTCCACAGAGAGAGACAAAGAGCTGGAGTAACTCAGTGGGCCGGGTACTCAAACACAAACTCAAGGCGGTAGAGTTGCTGCTTCACAGTGAATGCAGCGCCGTAGACTCAGATTCGATCCTGACTACGGGCGCCGTCTGTACGGAGTTTGTACGTTCTCCCACGCCATTCCGTGGGACCTGCGTGGGTTTTCTCCGAGATCTTCGGTTTCCTCCCACACTCAAAGACGTACAGGTTTGTAGATTAATTGGCTTGGTATAAATGTAAAAATTGTCCCTAGTGTGTGTAGGATGGTGTTAGTGTGCGGGGATCGCTGGTCGGCGCGGATCCAGTGGGCCGAAGGGCCTGTTTCCGCGCTGTATCTCTAAACGAAACTAAACTGAACTTATGCGCGTGTTCCCAGTGAGTGAGGAGTCTGAAGACGGGTCTCGACCCGAAACGTCACCCATTCCTTCTCTTCAGAGATGCTGCTGACCCGCTGAGTTACTGTGCCACTGAGCATTTTGTGTCTGTCTAGAGTGTGGATTATCGTTGGCGTTGGTACTGGAGGGGACTCTGCGGGTGTGGAGGTCTGCAGGGGGCTCTGTGACTGGACGTTTGCACCCACTGGCTCAGGTTGAGTGACTGTGGGGCAGAGATCTACAGGCCCCCAATATGAGCTGCAAGGACGCAAGGGGTCAAGCAGCATTTGAGGGGGCAGGGAAGAGGAGGGGGAGGGGGGTGGGAACCATGTTGCCAGTGATGGGGATGGTTTTTACTTTAGTTTAGAGATACAGCGCGGCAACAGGCCCTTCGGCCCACTGGTCCGCGCCGACAATAGACAATAGACAATAGACAATAGGTGCAGGAGGAGGCCATTCGGCCCTTCGAGCCAGCACCGCCATTCAATGTGATCATGGCTGATCATTCTCAATCAGTACCCCGTTCCTGCTTTCTCCCTGACTCCGCTATCCTTAAGAGCTCTATCTAGCTCTCTCTTGAATGCACTCAGAGAATTGGCCTCCACTGCCCTCTGAGGCAGAGAATTCCGCAGACCCACAACTCTCTGACTAAAAAAGTTTTTCCTCATCTCTGTTCTAAATGGCCTACCCCCTTATTCTTAAACTGTGGCCCCTGGTTCTGGACTCCCCCAACATTGGGAACATGTTTCCTGCCTCTAACATGTCCAACCCCTTAATAATCTTATACGTTTCGATAAGATCCCCTCTCATCCTTCTAAATTCCAGTGTATACAAACCTAGTCGCTCCAGTCTTTCAACATATGACAGTCCCGCCATTCCGGGAATTAACCTAGTAAACCTACACTGCACGCCCTCAATAGCAAGAATATCCTTCCTCAAATTTGGAGACCAAAACTGCACACAGTACTCCAGGTGCGGTCTCACTAGGGCCCTGTACAACTGCAGAAGGACCTCTTTGCTCCTATACTCAACTCCTCTTGTTATGAAGGCCAACATTCCATTGGCTTTCTTCACTGCCTGCTGTACCTGCATGCTTCCACACAGTGACTGATGCACTAGGACACCCAGATCACGTTGTATGTCCCCTTTTCCTAACTTGACACCATTCAAATAATAATCTGCCTTCCTATTCTTACCACCAAAGTGGATAACCTCACATTTATCTACATTAAACTGCATCTGCCATGCATCCGCCCACTCACACAACCTGTCCATGTCACCCTGCAACCTCATAGCATCTTCCTCACAGTTCACACTACCACCCAGCTTTGTATCATCTGCAAATTTGCTAATGGTACTTTTAATCCCTTCATCCAAGTCATTGATGTATATTGTAAATAGCTGCGGTCCCAACACCGAGCCTTGTGGTACCCCACTAGTCACTGCCTGCCATTCTGAAAGGGACCCATTTATCCCCACTCTTTGCTTTCTGTCTGTCAACCAACTTTCTATCCATTTCAGTACCCTACCTCCAATACCATGTGCTCTAATTTTGCCCACCAATCTCCTATGTGGGACCTGCGATCCCCACACACTAACACTAACACCATCCTACACACACTGGGGACAAATGTTTACATTTACTCCAAGCCGATTAACCCACAAACCTGCACGTCTTTGGAGTGTGGGAGGAAACCGAAGATCTCAGAGAAAACCCACGCAGGTCACGGGGAGAACGTACAAACTCCGTACAGACGGCACCCGTAGTCGGGATGGAACCCGGGTCTCCGGCGCTGTGAGGCAGCAACTCTACCGCTGTGCCACCGTGCTGTGGTGTGTGGATGTAAGGGTGAAGCTTTTTAATGAAAGGGAGTCAGAAGTCACGGGCGGGAGGGGGGACGGGACGGGGGGGGGAGTAGGTGAGGGGGGGGGCAGTGAATAAACAGGATGTTTATGAGCTGAAATGCAGTGATGGAGGAACAGAGCAGACGAGTGAATGGGGAGATGGCGTTGGCAGAGCAAACTCAGGACTAGAGGGTGTGAGCTATAGGGAGAGGTTGAGCAGGCTGGGTCTCTATTCCATGGAGCGCAGGAGGATGAGGGGTGATCTTACAGAGGTGTACAAAATCATGAGAGGAATAGATCGGGTAGATGCACAGAGTCTCTTGCCCAGAGTAGGGGAATCGAGGACCAGAGGACACAGGTTCAAGGTGAAGGGGTAAAGATTTAATAGGAATCTGAGGGATATCTTTTTCACTCAATGGGTGGTGGGTGTATGGAACGAGCTGCCAGAGGGGGTAGTTGAGGCTGGGACCATCCCGACGTTTAAGAAACAGTTAGACAGGTACATGGATAGGACAGGTTTGGAGGGATATGGGCCAAACGCGGGCAGGTGGAACTAGTGTAGATGGGACATGTTGGGCAAGTTGGGCCGAAGGGCCTTGTTTGCATGCTGTTTCTCTCGACAAGTCTATGAAAGGGGAGGTGAGGGGTGACGGATGTGTACGGACAGAGGTTTGGAGTGATGCTGGTGTGGACGTAGGTTGGGGTGGGGTGGTGTCAGAGAGAGATTGTCAGCTGACCACCACCTATGCTGAGGGTAGACTGCAAACTGGGAGAGACACAGACAGAACGGACAAGACTTTAGACTTTACTTTAATCTTTAGAGATGCAGTGTGGAAACAGGCCCTTCGGCCCACTATGTCGGCGCTGATCACCCCGTATACTAGCCCTATCCTGCACACATGCGGGACAATTTACAATTTTCCAATCAAGCTACAAACCTGCACGTTTTTGGAGAGTGGGAGGAAACCGAAGCCCCCTCCTCTGACATCAGTCTGAAGAAGGGTCTCGACCTGAAACATCACCTATTCCTTCTCCCCCGAGATGCTGATTGCGTTTGGTCCATATCCCTCCAAACCTGTCCTATCCATGTACCTGTGTAACTGTTTCTTAAGCGTTGGGATAGTCCCAGCCTCAACTACCTCCTCTGGCAGCTTGTTCCATACTCCCACCACCCTCTGTCTGAGTTACTCCAGCATTTTGTGTCTACATTTAGTTCTTTGACGTTGTCAAACCAAACTGTGGAGTTTTCCGATAGGATGCTTTCTACAGTCCATCTGTAAAAGTTGGTAAGAGTCCTTGGGGACTTTCCTTGGTTTAGTTTAGAGATACAGCACAGAAACAGGCCCTTCGGCCCACCGAGTCCGCACCGCCCAGCGATCCCCGCACACTAACACTATCCTACACCCACTAGGGACAATTTACACACTTACACCAAGCCAATTAACCCACAAACCTGCACGTCTTTGGAGTGTGGGAGGAAACGGAAGATCTCGGAGAAAACCCACGCAGGTCACGGGGAGAACGTACAAACTCCGTACAGACAGCGCCCGTGGTCGGGATTGAACCGGGGTCTCTGGCGTTGCAAGCGCTGTAAGGCAGCAACTCTACCGCTGCGCCACCGTGCCGCACTTCTGCAGGCTAGAAAAACTGGAGGCAAAGTTTAAAGGAGATGTGTGGGGCAAGTTTTTAACACAGAGGGCGGTGGGGGCCTGGAACGCCCGGCCAGGGCTGGTGGTGGAGGCAGGGACAATAGGGGCTTTCAAGGGGCTTTTAGACAGGCACACGGATAGGCAGGAAATGGAGGGATAGGGATTACATCCAGGCAGAGGAGATGAGTTTAGGTAGGCATCAGCACGGATATTGTGGGCCGAAGGGCCTGTTCCTGTGCTGTGCCACAGAAGGCTGTGGAGGCCAAGTCTTTGGATAGTTTTAAGGGAGAGAGGGAGAGGGGGAGAGGGAGAGGGAGAGGGAGGGGGAGAGGGAGGGGGAGGGGGGGAGGGGGAGAGGGGGAGAGGGGGAGAGGGGGAGAGGGGGAGAGGGGAGAGGAGAGGAGAGAGAGAGAGAGAGAGAGAGAGAGAGAGAGAGAGAGAGAGAGAGAGAGAGAGAGAGAGAGAGAGAGAGAGAGAGAGAGAGAGAGAGATTAGTGCGGGTGTCAGGGGTTATGGGGAGAATGCAGGAGAATGGAGTTAGGAGGGAGAGATAGATCAGCCATGATTGAATGGCGCAGTAGACTTGATGGGCCAAATGGCCTAATTCTGTTCCTAGAACTTATGAGTGAGTGGACACGCAACTTTTCAGGTCAGGACCCTTCTTCAGACTTTCTTCCCGACTCCACAGTGAATGGTGGGGTCTGGAGAGTGTTGTAGAGCAGAGGGATCTAGGAATACAGGGTTAGATTCAGCTCTTGGGACTAACGGAACTAACGGAATCAAGGGAGAAAGCAGGAACGGGGCACTGATTGTGGATGATCAGCCATGATCACAATGAATGGCGGTGCTGGCTCAAAGGGCCGAATGGCCTCCTCCTGCACCTATTTTCTATGTTTCTATGTTTCTATGTTCCTTGAAGGTCGAGTCGCAGGTAGACGGGTGGTCAAAAAGGCTGTTGGCCTTCATCAGTCAGAGTATTGAGTATAGACGTTGGGTGAGACCGCATTTAGAATATTGTGTTCAGTTCTGGGCACCATGTTATCGGAAAGATGTTGTCAAATTGGAAAGGGTAAAGTGAAGGTTTACTAGGATGTTACCAGGACTCGAGGGCCTGGGCTATAGGGAGAGGTTGAACAGGCTGGGATTTTATTCTCTAGAACGCAGGAGGATGAGGGGGGATCTTATAGAAGTGTATAAGATCATTAGATTAATAGATCGGTAGACACACAGAGTCTCTTGCCCAGAGTAGGGGAATTGAGGACCAGAGGACACAGGTTCAAAGTGGGGGGGTAGATTTTTGAGGAATCTGAAGGGTAACTTTTCCACACAGAGGGCGGTGGGCGTATGGAACAAGCTGCCAGAGGATGTAGTTGAGGCTGGGACTATCCCAACGTTTAAGAAACAGTTAGACAGGTACATGGACAGGAAATGTTTAGAGGGATATGGGCCAAACGTAGGCCAGGTGGGGCTAGTGTAAATGGGACATGTTGGCCGGTGTGGGCAAGTTGGGCCGAAGGGCCTGTTTCCACGCTGTCAGACTGTATGACCCTTAGCTGGGGTGTGTTGGGCAGGATGGGCAAGTAGGGCCGAAGGGCCTGTTTCCACGCTACGAGACTCTGACATTTAGATGAGGTGTGTTGGTCAGGATGGGGGGGGGTTGGGCCGAAGGGCCTGTTTCCACACTGTCAGACTGTATGACCCTTACATGGGGTGTGTTGGTCAGGATTGGGGGGGGGGGGGGGGGGGATGGGCTGAAGGGCCTGTTTCCATACTACGAGACTCTGACCCTTAGCTCTGGGGTGCATTGGTCAGGACAGGGCGTGGGCTTTAGGGCGTGGGCTTTAGGACGTGTCTCCACGCTACAAGACTCTGGGACTGATGGCGTTGGTGCGCTGTTGCCGTTCCAGATGCCCCGTGAGCGTCGGTGAGAATGGGCAACACACATTCGGAGACGTTGGTGTCGAGGGAGAGGGAGTTGCCCCAGCAGAACGTGGAGGTGCCGGGGAAGGAGGGAGAGGAGGACAAGGCCGGCCGCAAGCCGACGGCCGGCAAGGACGTGTCGCCGCGGGCAGCGTCGGCCCAGGGCGCCGGGCCGGAGCCGGGGCAGGAAGCGCAGGGCCGGGAGAACGAGGGCAAGGCTGGGCCTGCCGCGGGGGTTCGCCAGCCCCCTCCAGCCGGGCCCTCGGCCCCCGGGCGTCAAGGCCAAGCTGGGCCCGGGCAAGAAGAGGAAGATCGCCAAGGCCCGCAAGTGGGCCTCCAGCCAGGTGGCATCGCAGGAGCCCGTGATGGCCGTGGAGAGGCTGCGGCCCATCGTCATGGCCGAACAGGCCCGTGGGCAGGCTGCCCGCCCCGGCCTGCCCACCCTGGGTGGGGGCGGCTGCCAGCTGGCGAAGGAGGGTGGGCAGGAGAGGCAGCCCAGGCCCAGTGGTGGGGAGGCCGCGGGGCTGGATGTCCCTCACCCCCAGGGGCCTGAGCTGGGGCCCGGGCCCGGCACCAAGCACAGGGGCCAGGGGGAGCCCACCGGTGCCATCCTCTCCCACCCCGGCCGCCACCCCGCCCCGGGCAAAGCGGGCAAGAGGGCCCAGTTGCCGTGGGCAGCCCAGCAGCCGGCCCAGCAGGGCGAGGTGGGGGCCGCGAGGGGGCCCAGTCGGCCAGGCGGCCACCAACGCCAACGGGAAGGAGTCACCCTGCAAGCTGATCAAGCTGAGGCATTATCCGCCTCCCCGTCCCCACCCCGGGGGCCGGCAAGGGGCAAGGGCCCGGCGAACCACAGGCCGAGGGGCCCTCGGCCCCCGGGAAGGAGGGCCAGGGCAGCGGGGGCGGGCGAGACCAGGCCCGGGCAGGCCTGCCCGCCTGACGCTGGACCGGGCAAGAACATGCCGGAGCCCGCGGTGGAAGCGGCCCCCAGGCACAGCCGGCTGAAGGCCCACTCTTTTCTCAGCAAGCGGGGGGCCCACGTGGAGCCGGCCCTGAGCTTGGCCCCGCGCCCGGCCCCTCCTCCCAACCTTTCGCCCCTCTCACCCACCCGCCAGGCCTCCGCCCCGGCGGCCATCTCCTACGCCCAGGCCCTGAATCAGGCCCCAGAGCCGCGTTGCCCCGGGCAACCCTGGCCCGCCCAGAGGGAGGTGGAGGCAGCTAGGCCCGGAGACCAGGGAAGCAGCCGAGGCCCGACAAGCCCAGGACCCCCGGCTCATCCGCCAGCAAGAAGAAGCTGCCCCTTCTACGAGCAGCTGATCGCCAGCCTCAAGAGTCAGGCCCAGCGGCAGAAGGGGGTCAGGCCCCAGAGGCCGGCGCCGGCCCAGGAGGGGCCGGGCAAGGCCGAGGCAGAGGAGGAGGCCCGGCCCGTCGCCCAGGCAACGCCCTCCCCCCTGCTCCTCCCCAGCACAGGGCCTTCCTCCGATCCGGGCCCTCCCCCCTTCCCGCGGCCCCCCTCCCGCTCCTCCTTCCAGTTTGAGGGCCGCGTTTGCCCAGAGAAGGGTGGCGGGGAGATGCCTGCCTGGTTCCAGGCTCCGTGCCCGCTGAGGCCCGAGGAGCAGGCCCAGGCCTACCACGGAGTCTCCCTGGTGGCCCCCGCCACGCCCGCCAGCCCCCCCCTGGTCCCGGTCACACTGGACTGGCTGCGGCCTGAGCCTGGGGCCCCGGCCTCTCTGCCCTGCCCGCTGCCCGTACCAGGGGTGGAGCCCCTGCCAGTCTGGCCCCTGGCACAAGGTCAGGGCCAAGCCCAGGCCCAGGCGGGCAGCCTGACTCACCCGCAGTGCCCACAGCCTGCGGCCCAGGCCCTCCCACACCCACCACTACCCACTGGCACCGAGCAGCCACCGCAGGCCCTGGCACTGCCCCAGCCCACCAGCCAGGCCGAGGCCGAGCTGCCGACCAGGCCCAGGCCGTCCCCAGACCCGGCACCACCCACCTCCAAGGCCCAGCTCCAGGCCGATACTAAACCTGCCCCCAAACCCCCGGCCCCGGCTCGGCCCAGGGCGGGTGGCGCCAGGCCTCAGCGGCAGGAGCAGCTGGCAGTGCCCAAGGCCCCGTTCCCTGCCGGCCCCCGCCAAGGCCCGGCCCCAGACTCAGGCCCGGGGCCGGAAGGTGCAGCCCTGCGGCCCCAGCCAGCGGCCAGAGCCTCCCACCGCCCCGGCAGAGGCAGAGACGGCCCGCGATGGCAAGGCCGAGGCTCGGCCCGCTGGGCGCTGGGCGGCCTTCCAGGTGGACAGGACCTGCACCAGGACCTGCCGCTGCCGGCACCGCCACGCCCACGCCCATGGGCATGGGCCCTCACGCCTGCCCAGGAACGTCGAGGCCTGGTGAGTCTACACGCACCACCGCACACACACACACACACACACCCCATACACACACACACCCCACACACACACACACACACCCCCACACACACACACACAGACACCCCACACACACACACCCCACACACGCACACACACACCCCACACACACACACACACACACCCCATACACACACACACACACACGCACACGCACACACACACCCCACACACACACACACACCACACACACACACACACAGACACCCCACACACACACACCCCACACACGCACACTCTCACACACACCCCACACACACACACACACACACACCCACACACACACACCCCACACATCCCTCACTCCCCACAACAATGACACAACTCTGGTGAAAGTTTGGTTTAGTTTACTTTTAGTTTCAGTTTAGTTTAGTTCAGAGATACAGCAGGGACACAGGCCCTTCGGCCCACCGAGTCCGTACCGACCATCGATCACCCGTCCACACTAGTTCCACGTTATCCCACTCATCCACTCCCCACACACTGGGGGCAGTTTACAGAGGGGCCGATTAACCCACAAACCCGCACGATTTTGGGATGTGAGAGGAAATGACTTTCAACATGAATCACACAAAACAGCACTGGAAATGTCCCGCCTCAGTCTTGCACAGGCCTCGATTATTCGTACACTCTTGTACCCCAGTATGATTGTGCCAATGTTTAGTAACATTTTTCTTACTGAACTGAAAGCAAGAGAGGAATTTCACTGTACATGGATGGGCACATGTGAAAATAGGGGTTGCCAACTATCTCACTCCCAAATAAGGGACAAGGTGACGTCACTGCCCCGCGCCACACGTGACCTCACCCAGCCAGCGGCCACATGCTCCCGCTCCACCAATGGCGGCCGCCCGGACCGGGAGGCGGGTTGCTACGCAACCTCAGGCCCAGGCCTCCGGGCCTACACTGTCCGGGCCTACAGTGTCCGGGCCTACAGTGTCCGGGCCTATACTGTCCGGGCCTACAGTGTCCAGGCCTACAGTGTCCGGACCTATACTGTCCGGGCCTGCAGTGTCCGGGCCTGCAATGCTCGGGCCTACAGTGTCTGGGCCTACAGTGTTCCGGGCCTGCAGTGTCCGGGCCTACAGTGTCCGGGCCTACAGCGTAAGGGCCTACAGTGTCCGGGTCTACAGTGTCGGGGCCTACAGTGTCCGGGCCTACAGTGTCCGGGTCTACACTGTCGGGGCCTACAGTGTCCGGGCCTAGTGTCCGGGCCTACAGTGTCCGGGCCTACAGTGTCTGGGCCTACAGTGTCTGGGCTTACAGTGTCCGGGCCTACAGTGTCCAGGCCTACAGCGCCCCCTGGGCCTAATACGGGACAAGGGCGGTCCCGTACGGGACAAACCAAAATACGGGATGTCCTGGCTAATAAGGGACAGTTGGCAACCCTAGGTGACAATGATGCATCATTGAATCACAGAACTGTTGAAACCAGAGTATCAGGAGGAAACCCACATAGTCACAGGGAGATACACAGAGTGCTGGAATAATTCAGCGGGACAGGCAGCATCTCCGGAGAGAAGGAATGGGTGGAGCTTCGGGTCCAGACCCTTCTTCAGACTGAGAGTCAGGGGAGAGGGTAACGAGAGATACAGACGGTGATGTGGAGAGATGTAGAACAAGTGGATGAAAGACTCCAGTCTCCAGACATCAGTCTGAAGAAGGGTCTCGACCCGAAACGTCGCCCATTCCTTCTCTCCAGAGATGCTGCCTGTCCCGCTGAGTTACTCCAACGTTTTGTGTCTATGTAAGGTCGTAAGTGACAGGAGCAGAATTAGACCATTCGGCCCATCGAGTCTACTCTGCCATTCAATCACGGCTGATCTATCTCTCCCTCCTAACCCCATTCTCCTGCCTTCTCCGCATAACCGCTGACCCCCGTACCGGAGCTAACCCCATTCTCCTGCCTTCTCCGCATAACCGCTGACCCCCGTACCGGAGGAGGTCTCTTGGCGGGCGGCAGGGGGCAGACGGGCGGGCGGGCGGGGCGAGGGAGCAGGCGGTGGGGGAGCTGGCGGGGGGGGGCGGGGGAGCAGGCGGGCGGCGGGGGAGGGGGCGGACGGGCGGGCGGGGGGAGCGGGCGGACGGTGGGGGGAGCGGGCGGGAGGGGGCGGGGGAGCGGGGCGGGCGGCGGGGGAGCTGGCGGGGGGTGGCGGGGGAGCTGGCGGGGGGGGGCGGGGGAGCGGGCGGGGGAGTGGGGGAGCTGGCGGGGGGGCGGGGGAGCTGGCAGGGTGGGGGGGGCGGGGGAGCTGGCGGGGGGGGGGGGCGGGGGAGCTGGCGGGGGGGGCGGGGGAGCGGGCGGGCGGGCGGTGGGGGAGCTCGGCAGCTGAACACTACAGTGCTGTTCCTCTCCTCTCCCTGTTCACACAGGAACGAGTGGGTGAGGCAGCCCTTCTGTGAGATCCCCTGGGTGAGGACGGCGTGCTGGCAGGCTCGCTGGTGGCCGGGACCAAGTTCTGCATCGGACCACTTCAAAGCCAACAACATGCTCAACTAAACCAGCACTGCCAGCGGGGGCCGGATGCAAGGCCGGACCTCAACTTTTTAATCATTTCAAGACTTTGGGAGATTTCTAGTTTTCGCCCGACAAGACCCATGTCCTGGACATTGTTCAGTTTCCAATTCCGGATTAAATACTGCTCTATTTTATTTGATTAAATCCCCGTTACTGCAGTTTGAATGCTCCGCACATGAAATCAAGTCGTCACTTAATGAAGGGGCAGAACTGTTAACGCTTGCAAATCAGCTCCTGCCATTTGTCACATTCCCCTCGCATGGTGCACTGGGTACAAGGCCGTCTCCACCCCACCCCAACCCCTCCCCCAACCCCCCACCCCTCCCCAACCCCCCACCCCTCCCCCAACCCCCCACCCCTTCCCCAACCCCCCACCCCTCCCCCAACCCCCCACCCCTCCCTCCCCTCAATCCCCCACCCCTTCCCCAACCCCTCCCCTCCCCTCAATCCCCCACCCCTTCCCCAACCCCCCACCCCTTCCCCAACCCTCCCCCAACCCCCCACCCCTCCCCACAATTCCCCAACCCCCCACCCCTCCACCCCTCCCCCACCCTCCCCCAACCCCCCACCCCTTCCCCAACCCCCCACCCCTCCCCCAACCCCCCACCCCTTCCCCAACCCCCCACCCCTCCCCCAACCCCCCACCCCTCCCCCAACCCCCCACCCCTCCCCAAACCCCCCACCCCTCCCCAAACCCCCACCCATTCCGCAACCCCCCACCCCTCCCCCAACCCCCCACCTCTCCCCCAACCCCTCCCCCAACCCCCCACCAACCCTCCCCCAACCCCCCACCCCTCCCCCAACCCCCCACCCCTCCCCCAACCCCTCCCCCAACCCGTCCCCCAACCCCTTCCCCGAACCCCTCCCCTCAATCCCCCGCCCCTTCCCCCCCACCCCTTCCCCAACCCCCCCCACCCCTTCCCCAACCCTTCCCCAACCCCCCCCACCCCTTCCCCAACCCCCCCCCCAACCCCCCACCCCTCCCCTCAACCCCCCACCCCACCCCCTCAACCCTCCACCTTCACGGAGCCAGCGGCCTGCCCTGCACCTCCTGTGTCACGGCTCACGAAACCCGATGCAGTTTCACTCTGAACTCCTGCTTGTTCTACTCCAAATAAAGTGTATTTTAAGATCAGCTGTGTGTGTGTGCGGATGTGTGAGTGTGTGTGAGTGTGCATGGGAGACTGTGTGAATGTGTGTTTGTGAGCATGTGTGCGTGTGTGGGCAATGATGGGTGTCTGCATGCACGTAAGTGTGTCTGTGTGCACATGTACGTATGTGCGCGTGAGTGTGTACATAGGTGTCTTTATACATGTGTGTGTGTGTAGATATGCTTGCGTGTCTGTGTGTGCATGTCTGCGTGTGTGCGTGCACGTATGTGTATGCATGAGTTTTTCATGTGCGTGTCTGTGTGCGTGTGAGCCTGTGTGTGTACGTATGTGTGTGTGTGTACATATGTGTGCGCCTGTGTGTGTACGTATGAGTGTACATATATGTGCATGAGTGTGTGCGCCTGTGTGTGTGTACGTATGTGTGCACAATGTGCGCCTGTGTGTGTGTGTGTGTATGTATGAGTGTGTGAGTGTTTGTGTGAGCTATGATGGGTCATGCTTTACTGCGTGTGTATTGATGGGGCTCCCAACTCTGGGAGGAATGGCTCTGGCAAAAGATTAGTCAGTTCAGTTCAGTGTAGTTTATTGTCACGTGTACCGAGGTACAGTGAAAGCTTTGTTGCATGCTAACCAGTCAGCGGAAAGACAATACATGATTACAATCGATGCATTTACAGTGTACAGATAGATACAGGATAAGGGAATAACGTTTAGTGCAAGTAAAGCCAGTAAAGTCCGATCAAGGATAGTCCGAGGGTCTCCAATGAGGTAGATAGTAGTTCAGCACTGCTCTCTGGTTGTGGTAGGATGGTTCAGTTGCCTGATAACAGCTGGGAAGAAACTGCCCCTGAATCTGGAGGTGTGCGTTTTCACACTTCTGTACCTCTTGCCCGATGGGAGAGGGGAGAAGAGGGAGTGGCCGGGGTGAGACTGGTCCCTTGATTGTGCTGCTGGCCTTGCCGAGGCAGCGTGAGGTGTAGATGGAGTCAATGGGAGGGAGGTTGGTTTGTGTGATGGTCTGGGCTGCGGTCCACAATTCTCTGCAATTTCTTGCGGGTCTTGGATGGAGCTGTTCCCAAACCGGGCTGAGATACATCCTGATGAAATGCTTTCTATGGTGCATCTGTAGAACTTGGTGAGAGGGGACAGGCTGGACTTCCTGAGCCCTCTGAGGACAACCTTCTTGGAGACAAACGGACAAAAGAATCAAGGGTTTCCAGGGTCAGGGTTTGTCGAGCAGAGGGTTTACCTGCACTCTGGATTACGGGGCATTAGCTGTCAGGAGGTGGGACAAATTTCCACCTCAAACCTTGAGGTTCGGGTTCATTATTGTCAGTTCAGTTCAGTGTAGTTTATTGTCACGTGTACCGAGGTACAGTGAAAAGCTTTGTTATGCATGCTCGCCAATCAGATCAGATAACGCTGTACATAATTACAATCCAGTCAAACTCCAGTAGAATAGGTAGAACAAGGGGAAGATACAGAGTGCAGAATATAGTTCTCAGCGTTGTAGCGCATCAGTTCCACAGACAAAGTCCAATGTCCGCACTGGGGGTAGAGGTGAATCGGACAGTGCCCTCGCTTGTGCAAGGGCCGTTCAGAAGCCTGATCACAGAGGGGAAGAGTGTAGGGAAAAAGAACTGCAGATGCTGGTTTAAATTGACGGTAGACTCAAAATGCTGGAGTAACTCAGCGGGTCAGGCAGCATCTCGGGAGACAAGGAGTGGGTGACGTTTCGGTCGAGGCCCTTCTTCAGACTTCAGTTACTCTGAGTTACTCCAGCATTTTGTGTCGACCTTCAACAGAGGGGAAGAAGCTGTTTCTGAGTCTGGTGGTGTGCAGCCTGACGAGAAGGAGGTGGGGGGGGGGGAGGGAAGAGTGGAAGGTATGACCGGGGTGGGGCAAGGTTTTGAGAACGTTGGCTGCTTTCTCACAGTAGCGTGAGATGTACATGGAGTCAGTATCGGGGAGTCTTCTCTGTGCGATGGTGGACTGGGCTCCATCTCTACAATATCTTACGGTCTTGGGCAGAACTGTGCCCAACCAGGTAGTGAGGGGATGCTTTCTCCAGCACCTCTGTAGACGTTTGTAACAGTCACTGAAGAGGTGCCAGGTTTCCGCAATCTCCTAAGCAGAGATGTTAGAGTCAGAGAGTGATACAGCATGGAAACAGGCCCTTCGGCCCAACTACCCAACATGTCCCAGCTACACTAGTCCCACCCGCCAGCACTTGGTCCACATCCCTCCAAACCTGTCCTATCCATGTACCTGTCTAACTGTTTCTTAAACGATGGGATAGTCCCAGCCTCAACTACCTCTTCTGGCAGCTTGTTCCATACACCCACCACCCTCTGTGTGGAAAAGTCACGCCTCAGATTCCTATTAAATCTATTCCCTTTCACCTTGAACCTATGTCCTCTGGTCCTCGATTCCCCTACTCTGGGCAAGAGACTCTGTGCCTTTTTGGCCATTGCATCAATGTGCTTGGTCCACGACAGATCGTTGTGGAATCTGTGGAATTCTCTGCCTCAGAAGGCAGTGGAGGCCAATTCTCTGAATGCATTCAAGAGAGAGCTAGATAGAGCTCTTATTGAAACATATAAGATAATTAGGGGATTGGACACATTAGAGGCAGGAAACATGTTCCCAATGTTGGGGGAGTCCAGAACAAGGGGCCACAGTTTAAGAATAAGGGTAGCCATTTAGAACAGAGATGAGGAAGAACTTTTTCAGTCAGAGAGTGGTGAAGGTGTGGAATTCTCTGCCTCAGAAGGCAGGAGGCCAGTTCGTTGGATGCTTTCAAGAGAGAGCTGGATAGAGCTCTTAAGGATAGCGGAGTGAGGGGGTATGGGGAGAAGGCAGGAACGGGGTACTGATTGAGAGTGATCAGCCATGATCGCATTGAATGGCAGTGCTGGCTCGAAGGGCTGAATGGCCTACTCCTGCACCTATTGTCTAATGTCTATTGTGAAGGGCTGAATGGCCTCCTCCTGCACCTATTGTCTATTGTTAATATTAATGCCAAGGAACCCAAGGGGAGACCGTGTTACAAGTTCAGTAAACCCTTGTTTTAACAGAGCCTTTTATAACGGATTTTGGTTATAGCGGGCTGATCTGCACGTGGCTCCCCCAGCTCGCAAGGTGACCAGCGATCCTTCTGCACCCACGGTCCGGTTGACATGGGTGTTGTTGCGGCTCACGTTGTAGCCCCTGGTGACGCTGCTTTCTCCAGGTCGCCACCACTGACAGGACACCCTCTATCACTGTGCTGCTCCCTCCCCTCACACCAGCTGCCTCTTGTTCCTGTTGCCCGTCCCTTTGTCCACCACCACCACTGCCTCCCCCTCCCCCCGCATCTCTGCCCAATCGACCTTTTATAGTTGAGTTTGGTTTAGTTTAGAGATACAGGGCGGAGACAGGCCCACCGGGTCAGCGCCGACCTGCGATCCCTGCACATTAACACTATCCGACACACTAGGGACAATTTTTACATTTAAATGGTAGAGATGCTGCCTGACAGCGAAGGAATGGATGACGTTTCGGGTCGAGACCCTCCTTCAGACCCAACCTCGACCCGAATCGTCACCCATTCCTTCTCTCCAGAGATGCTGCCTGTCCCGCTGAGGACTCAGCGTGGGGGGGCCGTGGTGACGGGGAGAACAATGGCGGCACGGTGGCGCAGCGGCAGTTACCGCCTTACAGCGAATGCAGCGCCGGAGACTCAGGTCCGATCCCGCCTACGGGCGCTGTCTGTACGGAGTTTGTACGTTCTCCCCATGGGTTTTCGCCGAGATCTTCGGTTTCCTCCCACTCTCCAAAGACATGCAGGTTAATTGGCTTGGTAAATGTAAAACTTGTCCCTAGTGTGTGTAGGATAGTGTCAATGTGCGGGGATCGCTGGCCGCCGCGGACTCGGTGGGCCTGTTTCCGCGCTGTATCTCTAAATCTAAAAAATGGAGGGCCCGGCGCGGGGTACTTTGTGACTGTCGGCGCCCTTTGTATGGCGACTCTTGGCATACATTGGACATGTAAAACAAAGAATATCACTGTGACCAGTCACGTGACAAAGGGTTCAGTATATACAGCGGTATGAACAGTGACTTCTCTAACTTCAAGTAACCCTTTGCTTTCTCTCTCTCTCCATCCCTCCCCCTTCCCAGTTCTCCAACCAGTCTGACTGGCTCCGACTACATTTTATCGGTTTGCTTTGTCCTCCCAGCTAACAATGATCTATTCTACATTGTCCTTGATCTCCATTCTCTTTGGCCTGGTTTCACACCTTACACTTCCTTATCGATGTACCGCCCACTCCCGACATCAGTCTGAAGAAGGGTCTCGACCCGAAAGGCCACCCATTCCTTCTCTCCAGAGATGCTGCCCGACCTGCTGAGTTACTCCAGCATTTTGTGAACTCTTCGATTTATACCGACATCTGTAGTTGCTTCGTACACATTCAGCGTTCAGTAATGGGCTATGCAACACAGCAGATAACTTCCCCAACACAATGATTCACAAACACAAGGCTTCTGTGAAAACAGTCGGAGTTTATTTTGAAGATAGGCAAGGCTCCTCAGATTACACCTGGAGCTAACTGTCCACTTTAGATCAGGTCAGGATGGCAGACATCGTCACCAAGAGTTTGGAACTAAAACGCTGCACATCAGTATTGGTGGGAATCGGAGAGTCCCGAGAGCAGGAATTGTTGAGAATTGAAGGTGTAACTGGGTTCCAGTGTCAGATGTGCAAACATTGCGTGCAGGATAACTGGACTGCCCGGGTCTTGTGTTCAGCAGGGCCCATCAATGCAATGAACCCATAGTCCTCAACTACTTCCAGTTGAAGAGTGCAGATGCAACTGCTCCCATCCCTCGTCGAGAAGGAGGAAGAAAACCCCTTGTTGAAAACGAGATGGCATTTAGATGGGCCGAGTGGCGGGATTCTGGGCCTATCACTCATGACATTGTGCAAACTAGACACCCTCCTTCCTCAAAAGAAACAAAAACAAACACCCCACTCGCTGGTGAAAATGCCGTCTCACCCGGCCGGCTTAGACGATCATTTCCAGGTGCCGGGCGTACTCGATGACTTGCTTGGCCAGCTCTGTGGATGGGATGGTGGCATCCTCCGGCTTCTGCTGTTGCTGGGTGAAGGAGTAATAATTATCCGGGCCCAGCAGCCAGCCCCTCTGTAGTGGACAGAGACAGCAGTGAGTGAGAGTAGTGGACAGAGAGAGCAGTGAGTGAGCACATCAAACCCTTCCCACACAGCCCAGCACACACACACACACCAAACCCTCCCCACACAGCCCAGCACACACACACACACCAAACCCTCCCCACACAGCTCAGCACACACACCCACACCAAACCCTCCCCACACAGCTCAGCACACACACCCACACCAAACCCTCCCCACACAGCTCAGCACACACACCCACCCACCAAACCCTCCCCACACGCCCACCAAACCCTCCCCACACACCCACCAAACCCTCCCCACACGCCCATCAAACCCTCCCCACACAGCCCAGCACACACCAGGCCCTTCGGCCCACCGAGTCTGCAACGCCCAGCGATCCCCGCACACTAACGCTATCCAACACACACTGGGGACAATTTTACATTTTACACCAAGCCAATTGACCTACAAACCTGCACATCTTTGGAGTGTGGGAGGAAACCGAAGGCCTCGGAGAAAACCCACGCGGGTCACGGGGAGAACGTACAAACTCCGTACAGACAGCGCCCGTAGTCGGGATGGAACCCGGGTCTCTGGCGCTGTGACGCAGTAGCTCTACCGCTGCGCCACCGAGCCGTACAGACAGCGCCCGCATCTCTGGCACGGAAAGTGGTATTAGGCAGCAACTCTACCGCTGTGCCACTGTACAGGCCCTTGTCTAATACTACAGGACGTCCATTTTAGACCAAGCTCATCCCAGTATCCTGACTCCGAGTACCAGTTAACATTCAGTCTAAATGCATCACCTAGCTCCCACCCAATATCATTTGTCTATTCCAGTCAGCACACTTCTATTCTATTATATATATCTAGAATATAAAAACAGGGATGTCCTGTAATGCTGGGGCTCTACAAGGCGCTGGTCAGGCCACATTTGGAATATTATGAACAGTTTTGGGCCCCGTATCTGAGGAAGGATGTGCTGGCTCTGGAGAGGGTCCAGAGGAGGTTTACAAGAATGATCCCAGGAATGAGTGGGTTAACCTATGATGAGCGTTTGACGGCACTGGGCCTGTACTCGCTGGAGTTTAAAGGGATGGGAGGAGACCCTCAGTGAAACACACGGAATAGTGAAAGACTTGGATGGAATGGATGTGGAGAGGATGTTTCCACTAGTGGGAGAGTCTAGGACCAGAGGGCACAGCCTCAGAATTAAAGGAGATAGGAGATGAGAAGGAATTTCTTTAGTCAGAGGGTGGTGAATCTGAAGAATTCATTGCCACAGACGGCTGTGGAGGCCAAGTCATTGGATATTTTTACGACACAGCTTGGCAGATTCTTGATTAGTGCGGGTGTCAGGGGTTATGGGGAGAAGGCAGGAGAATGGGGTTTGGGAGGGAGAGATAGATCAGCCATGATTGAAGGGCGGAGTAGACTTGATGGGCCGAATGGCCTAATTCTGCTCCTCTCACTTATGACCATAAGATATTGAAAATATGCAAGACAAACCTTAACATTAAACAGAGACCTATTGAAGAAACCACCCCTTTTCATGCATCACAAATAGAACCTTCTGCCATCAATACATGAGACCCTCCCAAACCTTCCTAAACCACTCGCCAATTGCTTACGGAGACCGACCGGCGTCACGATCTGCACACCTTCTTTGTGTACTCGGTCATCTTCTTTGGCGCGGTGAAAAAGAGTGTCCTCGAAGCTTCACTGAATAATATATTTTCGTACGCCTTCTCGATACAGCCAGCAATTTCATCCCTGAGGGAAGAGAATGGAGCACAAGGAACTGCAGCTGCTGGAATGGTGTAGCACACACGTTGCTGGGGTAACTCAGCGGGGCAGGCAGTAGCACACACGTTGCTGGGGTAACTCAGCGGGGCAGGCAGTAGCTGGGTGCACATGGACATTCCATCCATTTACACTCAACTTCCCAGAACCTTATCATCATCTCCCACCCTCCCCACTCACCGACACACTGGTGGCCATTCAGAACAGCCAATTAACCCACCAACCCACTTTCCTACCATCTATCTATATACTAAAACTCTCGTTTGTTTGTTTCTGAATTACAGCCGAAACGGTACACGATAGCGTGACAATTTTAGGCCCACCTTACTCACCGTCGTCCCTTTGGTGCTAACGGAGAAAGTTTCATTGAAATCGGTGTTATGTTTTAAAAGTTATTCACATTTTAAAGTTTAGATGTATCTCCTTGGGAGGGAGGGAGGGAGGGAGGGGGGAGGGAGGTTGAGGGGGATGGAATGGGGGGAGGGGAGAAGGGAGGAGGGAGAGTGGAGGGGGGAAGGGGAGGGGGGGAGAGGAGGGAGGGAGGGGAGAGGGTGCTGAACCAATGCAGGAGAGGTTTGGGCCCAACGGGTCCACTTGGTCTAGTATCCTTTAATTCCCTAAGAGTAGAGAACAGAGCAAAGAAACAATCTTGCAGCCCACAATGCCCATGCTGAAGATGATGTTAATCTCTGATGGGTAGGAAAATAACTGCAGATGCTGGTACAAATCGAAGGTATCACAAAATGCTGGAGTAACTCAGCGGGTCAGGCAGCATCTAGGAGAGAAGGAATGGGTGACGTTTTAGGTCGAGACCCTTCTTCAGACTGATGGCTCCATCTCTGATGGAGTTCCCATGAAGTATCTTCACCTGTCATGTTAACCCTTTCTATTTCCGTTGATCTTCATTTACTATTGTCAGATTAATCGAGAGAGTTGTGAATTTGTGGAATTCTCTGGATGGATTTAAGAGAGTTAGAGCTCTAGGGGCTAGTGGAATCAAGATATGGGGAGAAGGCAGGCACGGGTTACTGATCGTGGATGATCAGCCACGATCACAATGAATGCCGGTGCTGGCTCGAAGGGCCAAATAGCCACCTATTTTCCATGTAATTTATAGCATAGAACAGAAGAACACAGGAATAGTTCCTTTGGCCCACAATGTCTGAACATGATTACTATGGTTATTTAGTTTTGAGGTACAATGCGGAAACAGGCCCTTCGGCCCATTGAGTCCACACCAACCAGTGATCCCACACTAACACTATCCTACACACACTAGGGACAACTAACAATTGTACCAATTAACCTACAAACCTGTACGTCTTTGGAGTGTGGGAGGAAACCGGAGCTTCCTGGAGAAAACCCACGCAGGTCACGGGGAGAACGTATAAACTCTGTACAGACAGCACCTGTAGTCAGGATGGAACCTGGGTCTCTGGCGCTGTGAGGCAGCAACTCTACCGCTGTACCAAAGGAGACGTTTCAGGTCAGGATCCTTCTTCAGACCGGTTTAAAGAAAAGGCTTTCATTTATATTCCACATTTCAGGGCTCTCCCATCGGGCAAAAGGTACAGAAGGCACAGAAGTGTGAAAACGCACACCTCCAGATTCAGGGACAGTTTCTTCCAAGCAACTGAACCATCCTACCACAACCAGAGAGCAGTGCAGAACTACTATCTACCTCATTGGAGACCCTCGGACTATCTTTAATCAGACTTTATCTTGCACTAAATGTTATTCACTTTATCCTGTATCTACACTGTGGACGGCTCAATTGTAATCATGTATTGTCTTTCCGCTGACTGGTTAGCACGCAACAAATGCTTTTCACTGTACCTCGGTACACGTGACAATAAACTGAACTAATGATAGAAGGGTGACAAGTAACGTGCACAGCAACTTTCCCAGTGTTGCTAAATCTGTTATCTCTAATCATAGAGTGTGGAAACAGGCCCTTCAGCCCAACTCACCCACACCGGCCAACATGTCCCAGCTACACTAGTCCCACTTGCCTGCGCTTGGTCCATATCCCTCCAAACCTGTCCTATCCATGTACCTGTCTAACTGTTTCTCAAACAATGGGATAGTCCCTGCCTCAACTACTTCCTCTGGCAGCTTGTTCCATACACCCACCACCCTCTGTGTGAAAAAGTTACCCCTCGGATTCCTATTAAATCTTTTCCCCTTCACCTTGAACCTGTGTCCTCTGGTCCTAGATTCTCCTACTCTTGGCAAAAGACCCTATGCATCTACCCGGCCTGTTCCTCTCATGATTTTGTACACCTCTATAAGATCTCCCCTCATCCTCCTGCGCTCCATAGAATAGAGACCCAGCCTACTCAACCTCTCCCTGAAGCTCACACCCTCTAGTCCTGGTAATATCCATGTAAATCTTCTCTGAACCCTTTCAAGCTTGACAATATCTTTCCTATAACATGGTGCCGAGAACTGAACACAATATTCTAAATGCGGTCTCACCAACGTCTGAAACAACTGCAACATGACCTCCCAACTTCAATACTCTGACTGATGAAGGCCAAAATGCCAAAAGCCTTTTTGACTACCTATCTACCTGCGACTCCACCTTCAAGGAACCATGCACTGCCCAAACATTTCCCAAGATATCTAAGACCCACCACTAAAGATCAACAAACTGACACAGTATTCTAAATGAAGTGATGTTATATACAGTACATGACATGTGACCGCGTGGGTTTTCTCCAGGTGCTCTGGTTTGCTCCCACACTGCAAAGACATACAGGTTTGTAGGTTAATTGGCTTTGGTACAATTGTGAATTGTCCCTAGTGTGAAGGATAGTGCTAACGTACGGGATGATCGCTGGTCGGCACAGACTCCGTGGGCCAAAGAGCTTGTTGCCGCACTATATCACTGAAGTCTAGTGGTAAAAACGAGTCAGTCTTAGTTTTGTTCTGAAATTGTGACTCTGTCCTGGAACATCAAGGGTTTATGTATGTGTCATGAGACTGAAGATGGGTCCCTTCAGAGATGCTGCCTGACCTGCTGAGTTACTCCAGCACTCTGTGAAACGTCACCTATCCATGTTCTCCACAGATGCTGCCTGACCCGCTGAGTTACTCCAGCATTTTGCGTCCTTTCATGTATTTCTCTCAGACAGCATAGCCAGATCTGCAATCCCTGCACACACTGTGGTGTTAGCCCCACACACACTCATCACCTTACAATCACGGACACGCTCCAAACAACATTCCCAGATTACGGCACGGTGGCACAGCGGTAGAGTTGCTGCCTCACAGTGCCAGAGACCCGCGTTCCATCCCGACCACAGACTTTGTACATTCCCCCAGTGAACGTTTAAGAAACAGTTAGACAGGTACATGGATGGGAAGGGTTTGGAGGAATATGGACCAAACGCGGGCAGGTGGGACTAGTGTAGCTGGGACATTGTTGGCCGGTGTGGGCAAGTTGGGCTGAAGGGCCTGTTTCCACACTGTATCACTCTATGACCTGCGTGGACATTCTCCAGTTTCCTCCCACACTCCAAAGACGTACGGGTTTGTGGGTAAATTAGCTTGGCACAATTGTAAATGGTCAATAGTGTGTGTAGGGTAGGGTGTGCGGGCGGGGATAGCAGGTCGGCGCAGACACAATGGGCCAAAGGGCCTGTTTACGTGATGTGTCCCTAAACTAATCATCTACGGCAAAGAGACACAAAATGCTGGAGTAACTCAGCGGGGCAGGCAGGATCTCTGGAGAGGAGGAGTGGGGGATGTGGTGATGTTTTCTTGTGGGGATACTAGTTTGTCCACCAGATAACTACAGGCTGGGAAGGAACTGACGATGCTGGTTTAAATCGAAGGTAGACACACAATGCTGGAGTAACTCAGCAGGTCAGGCAACACCTCGGGAGAGAAGGAATGGGTGACGTTTCGGGTCGAGACCCTTCTTCAGACTGACGGTATTTATTCACAAAATGCTGGAGTAACTCAGCAGGTCAGGCAGCATCTTCAGAAGGGTCTCGACCCGAAACGTCACCCATTCCTTCTCTCCCGAGATGCTTCATGAGCTGCTGAGTTACTCCAGCATTTTGTGAATAAATACCTTCGATTTGTACCAGCATCTGCAGTTATTTTCTTATACTTCTTCAGACTGATGTCAGGGGAGGGGATGGGTCAGAACCTTGGGTTCCAGTCTCATGGACCTGCCCCAAACAAGATTCTAGGCACAGGAACTTCAGTGAGCTGTGAGCTGGGACTTACCTAATGGTATCGAGCAGGATATCAATGAAGAAGGTGTAGCTTTCAGCTGGGATGTTTCCCTTGGCCAAGAACACTTTGTTGTAGCTGCCTTCCATCAGATACTGAAACAATACGAGAAAGGTGAGAGCCCAGGAGCATGTAGCAACTCCACTTTTTAAACTGAACCGTCACATCACATTATAAAACTTTGGCGCTCTTTTGAAAGACTTTAATAAGTCACACAGCGTGAAAGAGGCCCTTTGGGCCAACTTGCCCATGACCACAAAGACCCCTCTGCTAGTCCCACCTGCCTGCATTTGGCCCATTTCCCTCTAAACCTTGAAGGTAGACACAAAACGCTGGAGTAACTCAGCGGGTCAGGCAGCATCTCGGGAGAGAAATGCGTGACGTTTTGGGTCGAGACCCTTCTTCAGACTGAAGAAGGGGAGGGGCGGTTTTGATTTAAAAATCTATAGCCTAGTCTAAACTAACAGGTGATGCCGTGCTATAAGATACACAACACACAAGAACAGTAGAGCAGGAACAGGCCCTTCGGCCCACAATGTTTGTGTTGAACAAGACGCCAAGATCCTCATCAGTCTGAAGAAGGGTTTCGACCCGAAACGTCACCCATTCCATCTCTCCTGAGATGCTGCCTGACCCGCTGAGTTACTCCACCTTCAAGATGCCAAGACCATCACTTATCTACCTGCACTTCTAAAAATGTAATTCTTGGTTTCCAGTAAACAGATCTTAAATTTAAATTCCGTAAAAGACACCCAACATATTATCTCTATGAGTCAGAAGGTTCCGACCCAATTCATTGAGTTTGAAAAAAGGGTTCGCATTGTGGCTGGGGTGGCGCAGCGGTAGAGTTGCTGCCTCACAGCGCCGGAGACTAGGGTTCCATCCCGACTACGGGCGCTGTCTGTACGGAGTTTGTACGCACTCCCTATGACCTGCGTGGGTTTCTCCAGGTGCTCCGGTTTCCTCCCACACTCCAAAGACTCGGTGTAGTTATCAGTACACAGACAGCCTGAGTAAATGCAAGTGTGTAAGAAGGAACTGCAAATGCTGGTTTAAATCATAGGTAGACACAAAATGCTGGAGTAACTCAGCGGGACAGGCAGCATCTCAGGAGAGAAGGAATGGGTGATGTTTTGGGTCGAGACCCTTCTTTAGGGAATGGGTGATGTTTTGGGTCGAGACCCTTCTTTAGACTGAAGGGTTTCGTCCCGAAATGTCACTGATTCCTTCTCTCCACAGATGCTGCCTGACCCGCTGAGTTACTCCAGCACTCTGTGAAACAACACCTATCCATGTTCTCCACCGATGCTGCCTGACCCGCTGAGTTACTCCAGCACTCTGTGTCCATGTTCTCCACCGATGCTGCCTGACCCGCTGAGTTACTCCAGCACTGTGTGTCTACCTGAGTAAATGCAAAGTGCACTTGCATCTCGGCGCCCTGTTGTTCCTGAGCCGGGCTGTACTGACCCCCCACAGGAACGTTACCTGCTCGAGTGAGACCGGGTGCTTGATGTAGACGTTGCTCTGTATATCTTTGGCGGGGAGCCTCTCCAGCTCCGTGTGGAACTCAGCCACCCGGTTCTGAGACAGAAGGAACAGGAGGTTCAGCCCCAGTAGTTGGTGTTTGTAGGCGGACTCCGGCAATTCATCCCTGCAGAGTCAAGCAAAATGTGAATGAAACCTCCACAACGTTGAGTTCTCCCCTCTCCTGCTGCTCCACACATTTTGATTTCTGTTTCTGAGGGACCTACTCTCTCTCTAGGTACCCCTTTTTGCCTTAATGCACTTTAAATCCTGTGGAGTTTAGCACCGTGAAGCCCGCGGTCTCTGGTAAGAGGCCGGCTCGGGAGCTCCATGCCGCGGAGAGTTTTTTACAAACGTCCCCAACGCGGGGAGTTTGGATCATCCTGACGCGAGGGCTCGGATATCGGACAGTCGGCAGCGGCGACTGCAGACGGTTCAACAGCCACGACCGCGGGTGGACAAAGAGGAAGCTGATGGAACTTTATTACCTTCCATCACAGTGAGGAATGTGGAATCCGCTGTGGTGGATGTTCATGTTAACGTTTATGTGGCTGTGTGTCTTGTTGCTTTTCACTTAGTGTGGCTGTATGGTAGCTCAAATTTCACCGGACCTTAACTGGTACATGTGACAATAATTTGAATCTTGAAATCGCTTTGGATTCTCCTTAATTGTATCTGCCAGAGCTATCTCCTCCAGCGGTTCACGGATGCCAGCTGCCCTGGAAGCCTGCACATCTTTGTGGTGTGGAGTGAGGATGGAGTCACGGGGAAAGATATAATTGTCACAATATCCTTGTCATTGCAATATGGGGGTCAAGATAGAACCACTGCGGTAGTTCTATCCGACACATAGTGAATTGTCCCTCCTGTTTAGGATAGAACTAGTGTGCGGGTGATCGCTCGGCAGCACGGGCTTGGTTTAGTTTAGTTTAGAGATACAGCGCGGAAACAGGCCCTTCGGCCCACCGGGTCCGCGCCGACCAGCGATCCCCACACACTAACACCACCCTACACACATGAGGGACAATTGTTACATTTACCAAGCCAATTAACCGACAAACCTGAACGTCTTTGGAGTGTGGAAGGAAACCGAAGATCTCGGAGAACACCCATGCAGGTCACGGGGAGAACGTACAAACTCCGTACAAACAGCGCCCGTAGTCGGGATGGAACCCGAGTCTCCGGCGCTGCATTCGCCGTAAGGCAGCAATTCTATTGCTGCGCCACCGTGACTGCTTGGTGTTTACAACCTGTACCTCTAAACTAAACCAAGTTAACATGGTTCATGAACACCATTCGCTATGTCCACCTGGTCGTCATTCAAAATAACGACCCCGGTCAACAACAGATTTGGTCTGCTCGCACCAAAATCCATTATAAAGACAGACACAAATGGTGGAGTAACTCAGCGGGACAGGCAGCATCTCTGGAGAGAAGGAATGGGTGACGTTTCAGGTCGGGTCTGAAGAAGGGTCTCGATCCGAGATGCTACCCATTCCTTCTCTCCAGAGATGCTGCCTGTCCCGCTGAGTTACTCCAGCATCTTGTGTCTTTCTTCAGTTTAAACCAGCATCTGCAGTTCCTTCCTGCACATTATAAAGAGGTCTGTTAAAACAAGGGTTCCCTGTATTTTTTCCAAAGAATTGATACCTATTCCCACAGCCTCGTGTGCACAAGCATAATTCCTTCTCTAACTGCCTAATTTTATGGATATACTCTTTATTGTATACTCCACGTTTAGGAAGGAACTGCAGATGCTGTTTACACCAAAGATAGACACAAAAAGCTGGAGTAACTCAGCGGGTCAGGAGAGAAGGATCTCTGAAGAAGGGTCTCGACCCAAAACGCCACCCATTCCTTCTCTCCATTGATGCTGCCTGACCCGCTGAGTTACCCCAGCATTGTGTGTCTGCCTTTCGTACCCTGATATCATTCAGCAGCACTTACTTGTAGTCAAAGTAATAGCACTTGAGCTGTGCCATGTAACGCTCAAATGAAGGGATATCTTTCTTCAGGATACTCCACTGTGCCCCGATTTCCAAAACATCCCCTTAAATATAAAAGACATTAGTTTAGTTGAGAGATTCAGCGTGGGAACAGGCCCTTCGGCCCACCGTCCGCTCCGACCAGCGATCCCTCCGTACACGGCCACTATCCTGTACACGGCCATACTGGGGACAGTTTACAATGTCACCATGTCAATTGACCTAGTGTGTCCACTGAACACTGGGTGGCGCCACCAGCTGTGGCTGCCTCGCCAACAGTCTGCCTGTCCTTCCTTCTTCTTTGTTACTTTTAGTATGTGTTAAAAATATGTTTTCATGTTCCTTGGTTTGTTTGACGTGGGGGGTGGGGGGGAAACGTTTATTTAATCTCTTACCTCGACGGAGATGCGATTGTTTCCCGTGTCGTATCTCCGTCCGCAGTGCGGCCTAACATCGTGGAGTTGGCGGCCTTTCCTGGAGACCGGCCCGGCTCTCCAAGCCGCGGGAGTCTGCGGGACTTTAACATGGCGGAGCTGCGACCCCTTTGCCGGTGATCGACTGTGGAGAGCTCCAACGGGGCCTGTGGACTTTAACACCATGAAGCCCGCGGTCTCTGGTAAGAAGAGGCCGACTCGGGAGCTCCATGCCGCGGAGAGAGTTTCAACCGCCCCGACGCGGGAGTTTCAATCACCCCGACCTGGGGCTTGGATCATCGGCTGCGGGGGCTTTGATCGCCCAGACTGCGGATGGTCTGGCTGCCCCGACCGCGGGAGAACAAAGAGGAAGAGGTTTGAACTTCACTGCCTTCCATCACAGTGAAGAATGTGGGATCCACTGTGGTGGATGTTTATGTTTATGTTAACGTTTATGTGGCTGTGTGTCTTGTAACTCAAATTTCACTGCACCTTAACTGGTACTTACTTACTTACTGCCCATTATGCCTCCTGGCATGGAGGGCAACAACAAAGGTCCTCCACTCCTGTCTGTACGCCCAGTAGTGTTGATTCCCATCCCCTCCCCTTTCTGCGTTCCGCAGAGACCGTTCCCTCCATAACTCCCTGGTCCACTCGTCCCTTCCTACCCAAACCACCATAACCCCGGGCACTTTCCCCTGCAACTGCACGAGATGCAACACCTGTCCCTTTACCTCCCCCCTCAACTCCATCCAAGGACCCAAACAGTCTTTCCAGGTGAAACAGAGGTTCACCTGCACCTCCTCCAACCTCATCTATTGCATCCTCTGCTCCAGACGTCAACTTATTTACATCGGCGAAACCAAAAGCAGGCTCGGCGATCAATTCGCTCAACACCTGCGCTTGGTCCGCGTTGGCCAAACTGATCTCCCGATGGCCGAGCACTTCAACTCCCCCTCCCACTCTGACCTTTCTGTCATGGGCCTCCTCCAGTGCCATAGTGAGGCCCACCGCAAATTGGATGAACAGCACCTTATATTTCGCCTGGGCAGCTTGCACCCCAGTGGTATGAACGCTGACTTCTCCAACTTTAGATAGTTCCTCTGTCCCTCTCTTCCCCTCCCCCTTCCCAGATCTCCCTCTATCTTCCTGTCTCCACCTATATCCTTCCTTTGTCCCGCCCCCCTGACATCAGTCTGAAGAAGGGTCTCGACCCGAAAAGTCACCCATTCCTTCTCTCCTGAGATGCTGCCTGACCTGCTGAGTTACTCCAGCATTTTGTGAATAAATATGATTCCTTCAGTTGTTGTTGGCTAACATGTTGGTTTTACGAGGCGGGGTTGTGCCCTGTGCTCAACCCCCAACCTGGAGGACCAGTGGATCGCTCTTGGTCTGGTCTCTACCCTTCCACCTGTCCAGCATGGGAAGCCCTAACAGGAGACGAATCTCTCGCTGCCACAGCTCTGGGGGTCACTGAGACACACGAGCTCCCCGACCACAACAAGGTTGCAATCCAACGGGGAGCTTAACTGGTACATGTGGCAATAAACTGACCTTGAACCCTCAAACCTACAAAGCTGTACGTCTTTGGAGTGTGGGAGGAAACCGGAACTCCTGGAGAAAACCCGTCAGGTCATGGGGAGAAGGTGCAAACACTGTACAGTCAGCACCCGTAGTCGGGATGGAACCCGGGTCTCTGGCGCTGTCAACTCTACTGCTGCGTCACCATGGGTTTGCCCATGGGGGAAAACGTTTTAAGTCCACAAACATCCTGCAGGTCACCACCAGCCATGACTACAACTGAACCAGCCACATCAATATTACGGCTACAAGTGGTCAGACTCCTGGAGCAACTTATTTCCTGATGCACCAAACCCCCTCCGCGCGCACAACACATAAATCAGCAGGACACTTGCCCAGATGAGTGGAGATCCCACAACTATCAAGAAACTCAGAGGTAGACACAAAATGCTGGAGTAACTCAGCGGGTCAGGCAGCATCTCGGGAGAGAAGGAATGGGTGACGTTTCAGGTCGAGACCCTTCTTCAGACTGATGCGGGTCCTGCCCCGAAACGTCACCCATTCCTTCTCTCCAGAGATGCTGCCTGACCCGCTGAGTTACTCCAGCACTCTGTGAAACGTCACCTATCCATGTTCTCCACAGATGCTGCCTGACCCGCTGAGTTCCTCCAGCACTCTGTGTATTCCTTCACTTTAAACCAGCGTCTGCAGTTTTTTTTTCTTCACTTCCTGGACAATTAATTTGGTCACAATGAGAAATCCCCACAATTCAGGGCACTATTATTGAAAGGATGTTAATGAGCAAGGCTGACCATGTGCCTGCATAAAGGATGGTACCACGATAGTTTTGGTATATATAGTTTGGTACGATAGTTTTCAGTTTTAGAAAAAGGCTTTTTCGACATCAATCACAAGTCAGTTAGGGAGACTAAGACACTCTCAGCTGAAAGGGAACAGTTTGCCTTCCGGTTCTCGGTCTGCAAACTTAGTTCCATATGCTCATCCGGTTGTCTTTTTGGATACGATAAGACCTTGTCCTGCCTCTAGTTTAGTGATACAGCGCAGAAACAGGCCCCTAAGTCCACCATTCGCGCCGACCAGCGATCCCCGCACACTAACACTATACTACGCATTTATTCACAAAATGCTGGAGTAACTCAGCAGGTCAGGCAGCATCTCAGGAGAGAAGGAATGGGTGACGTTTCGGGTTGAGACCCTTCTTCAGTTCTTCAGTCAGTGCGATAGTTCCACTTTGCGATGGTGCAAACGGCAGTGATCTGTGGCGAGCTGCAACTCGCTTCCGGCCACATGATCACATGTATTAAATGCATTTTGACGTGCGATATTTTGGGTTTCCGATGGGTTTCTCGGAACGTAACCTCATTGTAAGTTGAGGAGCGCCTGTACACTAGTGTAAGAAAATAACTGCAGATGCTGGTACAAATCAGAGGTATTTATTTCACAAAATGCTGGAGTAACTCAGCAGGTCAGGCAGCATCTCAGTAGAGAAGGAATGGGTGACGTTTTGGGTCGAGACCCTTCAATAACAAAATATAACACTAGTTCTATGTTATCCCAGTTTTGCCCCCGACACACCCGGGCAATCTATAAAGCCATTTAACCTCTAAACCTGCACGTAATTAAATTATCACTGTCAGAGGGTAGAGTTGCTGCCTTACAACTCTTGCAGTGCCAGAGACCCGGGTTCCATCCCGACTACGGGTGCTGTCTGTACGGAGTTTGTACGTTCTCCCCGTGACCTGCGTGGGTTTTCTCCAAGATCTGCCGTTTCCTCCCACACTCCAAAGACGTGCAGGTTTGTAGATAAATTGGCTTGGTATAAATGTAAAAATTGTCCCCAGTCTATGTAGGATAGTGTTAGTGTGCGGGGATCGCTGGTCGGTGCGGACTCGGTGGGCCGAGGGGCCTGTTTCCGCGGTGTATCTCCAAATTAAACTAGAGGCAGGACAAGGTCTTATCGCATCCAAAAAGACAACTGGATGAGCATGTGGAACTAAGCTACAAGTTTACAGACTGAGAACTGGAACGCAAACAGCTCCCTTTCAGCTGGCATTGATACCAGGGGCCGAGTGTGTAGGAAGTGCAGATGCTGGTTTAAACCGGAGAGACACATGCTGGAGTAACTCAGCGGACCAGGCAGCATCTCTGGAGAGAAGGATTGGGTGATGTTTCGGGTCGAGACCCTTCTTCAGACTGATTCACTTTGTGTCCATCACAAGGGACTGAGGGTCTATTTGGGTCGAGAATCTCTCAGTCTCAAAAAGCCTTTTTCTAAAACTGAAAGAAAACCACCTCACAATCTGGTGGGATTCAGCAGTTTAACGTTAAATTAAAATACAATTGATGTCAATACGAAGAACTACAGATGCAGGAATCTCTGGTCTAGAGACTGAAGAAGGGTCCCGACCCAAACCGTCATCCGTCCATTGCTTCCGCAGATGCTGCCTGACCAGCTGAGTTACTGCAGTACTTTGTGATTTACAAATGACGGGGATCTGGTACAGAAGAGGCAAAATTGACCCTCTGCTCTGTTGCTGTCGGTACTCACGGGCCAGAATGAGTTGTCTCTTGGCCAGCTTGGTGCCAGTGGTGGGCAGAAAGTTCAGCTCCAGGAGAGCCACCTGAAACAAGAGTGCACAGCATCAGTCATGAGACCACAGGGGCAACCAGGGGCGTTTTCAAGATGAGCGACGCACAAAAATGGCCAGAATTCAAAGTCTACAACACTGAAATACAATTAACAATATGGACAGCCAGCAAAAGACCCTGGGACGTATGTGTAGGAAAAAAAACTGCAGATGCTGGTTAAAATCTCAGGTAGACAGAAAATGCTGGAGTAACTCAGCAAGTCAGATAGCATCTCGGGAGAGAAGGAATAGGTGACGTTTCGGGTTGAGACCCTTCACACAAAATGCTGGAGTAACTCAGCGGGTCAGGCATCATCTCCCGAGATTGTGACGCCTTGGAACATAGATAGGTAGATCAACAAAAGACTATATTTCAAGTAGAATGAATCTACCGGTGAATCTGTGGAATTCATTGCCACAGAAGTCTGTGGAGGACGTCAATAGATTTTGTTTAAGGCAGAGTTGGATAGATTCTTGATTAGTACGGGTGTCAGGGGTTGTGGGGAGAAGGCAGGAGAATGGGGTTAGGAGGGGGAGATAGATCAGCCATGATTTAAGGGCGAAGTAGACTTGATGGGCTGAATGGCCTAATTCTGCTCCTCTCACTTCTGAATTGTGATGTGCTGCACTTTGGTCTATTAAGCAGGAACATTAAACTAAACAGTACAATTTTAAACCAGCTGTTACAAAAGGCGATGTCAAACCATAATTAGTTTTGGAATTTCTACTGAACAGGTTCAAGAAAAATTCTCCTGAACCACGTTACTGACTTTGTTTTCACCACCATTTCCCTTCACAATGGTGCGGCACGGTGGCGCAGCGGTAGAGTTGCTGCCTTACAGCGAATGCAGTGCCGGAGACCCGGGTTCGAGCCCGACTACGGGTGCTGTTTGTACGGAGTTTGTACGTTCTCCTCGTGTGTTTTCTCCAAGATCTTCAGTTTCCTCCCACACTTCTAAGACGTGCAGGTATGTAGGTTAATTGGCTTGGTAAAAGTTTTTTTTTAATTGTTCCTAGTGGGTATAGTGTTAGTGTGCGGGGATCGCTGGTCGGCGCGGACCCGGTGGGCCGACAGGGCCTGTTTCCTCGCTGTATCTGTACACACTAGTTACAGCACAGTGGTGGAGTCACTGCCTCACAGTGCCAGAGGCCCGGGTTCAATCCCGGCCTCGGGTATTGCCTGTGTGGAGTTTGCACGCTCTCTCTTTGACCACGTGGGTTTCCTCCGGGTGCTCCGGTTTCCTCCCACGTCCCACAGACGTGCGGGTTTGTAGGTTAATCGGCCCCTCTGTAAATTGCCCCTGGTGTGCAGGGAGTGGATGAGAAAGTGGGATAACGTGGCGCAGCGGTAGAGTTGCTACCTTACAGCGAATGCAGCGCCGGAGACTCAGGTTTGATCCCGACTACGGGCGCCGTCTGTACGGAGTTTGTACGTTCTCCCCGTGACCTGCGTGGGTTTTCTCCGAGATCTTCGGTTTCCTCCCACACTCCAAAGATGTACAGGTATGTAGGTTAATTGGCTGGGCAAATGTAAAAAAAAATTGTCCTTAGTGTGTGTAGGATAGTGTTAGTGTGCGGGGATTGCTGGGCAGCGCGGACCCGGTGGGCCGAAGGGCCTGTGTCCCTGCTGCTTCTTTTATTCAATCAAAACATTGCAGGTTTCCTCACAACAGGAGTCAGAATGCAGCACTAATAGTTAAACATAGTGCATGATCCATCTTGGATAATGTGTACTGATGAGAGTTATCAACCTGCAATTAATCGATTCACTCTCTACATGGATGGAGCTCTTGTTATCTTATGGGAAAGAGACTGGAGCACTGCGAGCAAACGTGGGCCCCGTACCTGCGGAAGGATGTGCTGGCTCTGGAGAGGTTCAATAGACAATAGGTGCAGGAGGCGGCCATTCGGCCCTTCGAGCCAGCACCACCATTCAATGTGATCATGGCTGATCATTCTCAATCAGTACCCCGTTCCTGCTATCTCCCCATACCCCCTGACTCCGCTATCCTTAAGAGCTCTATCTAGCTCTCTCTTGAATGCATTCAGAGAATTGGCCTCCACTGCCTTCTGAGGCAGAGAATTCCACAGATTCACAACTCTCTGACTGAAAATGTTTTTCCTCATCTCAGTTCTAAATGGCCTACCCCTTATTCTTAAACTGTGGCCCCTTGTTGTGGACTCCCCCAACATTGGGAACATGTTTCCTGCCTCTAACGTGTCCAACCCCTTAATAATCTTATACGTTTCGATAAGATCCCCTCTCATCCTTCTAATCCTCTCATCCTCCAGTCTTTCAACATATGACAGTCCCGCCATTGCGGGAATTAACCTAGTAAACCTACGCTGCACGCCCTCAATAGCAAGAATATCCTTCCTCAAATTTGGAGACCAAAACTGCACACAGTACAGGGGTCCAGAGGAGGTTTACAAGAATGATCCCAGGAATGAGTGGGTTAACATACGATGAGCGTTTGTCGGCACTGGGCCTGTACTCGCTGGAGTTTAGAAGGATGAGGGGGGACCTCATTGAAACGTACCGAATAGTGAGCGGCCTGGATAGAGTGGATGTGGAGAGGATGTTTCCACCAGTGGGAGAGTCTTGGACCAGAGGGCACAGCCTCAGAATTAAAGGATGTGCCTTTAGGAAGGAGATGAGGAATTTGTTGAGTCAGAGGGTGGTGAATCAACAAATGAGTTCCGCATCTCTCCCTTTATCTTGTTCCTCTCTCTCCCTCTACCCTCATATTATCTCTCCATCTTGTCCCTCTCTCTCTCTACCCTCATCTTGTCCCTCTCTCTCTCCCTTCATCTTGCCCCTCTATCTCTCTCCGTCTACCCTCATATTCTCTCTCTCTCTATCTCCCTTGTCACTGTCTCTCTCTCTCCCTTCATCTTGCCTCTCTCTCTCCCTTCACCTTGCCCCTCTCTCTCTCCCTTCACCTTGCCCCTCTCTCTCTCCCTTCACCTTGCCCCTCTCTCTCTCCCTTCACCTTGCCCCTCTCTCTCTCCCTTCACCTTGCCCCTCTCTCTCTCTCTCTCTCCATCTACCCTCATATTCTCTCTCTCTCTATCTCCCTTGTCTCTCTCTCTCTCTCTCCCTTCACCTTGTCCCTCTCTCTCTCCATCATGTCCCCCCCTCCCTCTCTCCCTCTCCCTCTCCCCCTCCCCCTCTCCCCCTCCCCCTCTCCCCCTCCCCCTCTCCCCCTCCCCCTCTCCCCCTCCCTCTCCCTCTCCCCCCCCTCTCCCTCTCCCTCTCCCCCCCCCCCCTCTCCCCCTCCCCCTCCCTCCCCCTCTCCCCCTCCCTCCCTCCCCCTCCCCCTCCCTCCCCCTCCCCCTCTCCCCCTCCCCCTCCCCCTCTCCCCCTCTCCCTCTCTCCCCCTCTCCCCTCACCTTCAGTTTGACGAGCAGCTCCTCGCATTTGCGGAGGTTGGGGTTTTTGCGGGCCCACTCCCCCCGCAGCTGCTCGTACATCCCGACCGCCTGCTCCAGCTGCGCCGCCATCGCCGTGACTGCGCGCCCCCGCTCCCGCCGGAAACCGCGTCTCCCGGCGTCCCGCCCTCACCGGAACCTCCGACAACCCGGCCTGACCTCACCGGAAATATCGTCACCCTGGCCTGACCTCACCGGAAATGAGCTCACCCGGCATCGGCGTCGCACGGCGCCCCGCCCTCACGGTCAATACCGTCATCCGGCGCCCCGCCCTCACCGGAAACTTCGTCACCCGGCGCCCCGCCCCCGCCGGACATGCCCTCACCCTGGCTAGACCTCACCGGAACATGTCGTCTCCACTCGTCCGCGCCGCCATCTTGAGGAGGTCGCTGGCTCCACACTCTCAATGGGCAAAGCCTGGAACTGCAGATGCTGGTTGACACCAAAGACAATCCAGTGAAGCTGCCCATCCCGCTGCGTTACTCCAGCATGTTGTCTATCCTTTGTGTAAACAAGCATCTGCAGTTTCTTCTGCGCCAATATGATATCCTCTCCTCATGGCGAGCCAACTTTGAAGAAGTTCTCCGACGAGAGTTCTGCGACAACCTCTCTCGCTGCCCTCCCTCTGTGATTCCTCCTGCTCTCCAACTCTACAACCACGCTTTACCATTCTACATTTCCCCAGGACAACGTCCCCTTTGATCTGCCTTTTTCACACATCGCCCTTCCTTATCTCTGTGTCTCTCTCTCCTGTCTCTCAGACGGAAGAAGGGTCTCGACCCAAAACGTCACCCATTCCTTCTCTCCAGAGATGCTGCCTGTCCCGCTGAGTTACTCCAGCATTTTGTGTCTATTATCACTTGCCAGGCTTTGTTCCACCCCAACCTCTCCCTCCCAGCTTTCTCTGCCCTACTACAATCAGTCTGAAGAAGGGTCTCGACCCTAAATGTTGCCAGTGCATTCCCTCCGCAGATGCTCAAGAGGACCACAGTCCAAGGTCCCGATAGCTCCACCCTCCTTGCAGGTTAGGCTGAGCTTCACTTGCACCTTCTCCAATCTCATCTACTCTATCCATTGTTTAGGATGTAGTCTCAATAGACAATAGGTGCAGGAGGAGGCCATTCGGCCCTTCGAGCTAGCACCTCCATTCACTGTGATCATGGCTGATCATTCACAATCAGTACCCCGTTCCTGCCTTCTCCCCAAATCCCTTGACTCCGCTATCTTTAAGAGCTCTATCTAACTCTCTCTTGAAAGCATCCAGAGAATTGGCCCCCACTGCCTTCTGAGGCAGAGAATTCCACAGATTTACAACTCTCTGACTGAAAAGGTTTTTCCTCATCTCCGTTGATAACTGGCCTACCCCTTATTCTTAAACTGTGGCCCCAGGTTCTGGACTCTTCGATCCATCCAGTGAATTGGCCTCCAATGCCCTCTGTGGCAGAGAATTCCACAAATTCACAACTCTGGGTGAAAAAGTTTTTTCTCACCTCAGTTTTAAATGGCCTCCCGTTTATTCTAAGACTGTGCCCCCTGGTTCTGGACTCGCCCAACCTTGGGAACATTTTTCCTGCATCTAGCTTGTCCAGTCCTTTTATAATTTTATATGTTTCTATAAGATCCCCTCTCATCCTTCTAAACTCCAGTGAGTACAAGCCTAGTCTTTTCAATCTCCCGCCATTCCGGGAATTAACCTAGTAAACCTATGCTGCACGACCTCAGTAGCAAGAATGCCCTTCCTCAAATTTGGAGACCAAAACTGCACACAGTACTCCAGGTGCGGTCCTACTAGAGCCCTATACAACTGCAGAAAGACCTCTTTGCTCGTATATTCAACTCCTCTTGTCGTAAAGGCCAACATGCCTTGGGCGGCACGGTAGCGCAGCGGTAGAGTTGCTGCTTTACAGCGAATGCAGCGCCGGAGACTCAGGTTCGATCCTGACTACGGGTGCTGCACTGGAAGGAATTTGTACGTTCTCCCCGTGACCTGCGTGGGTTTTCTCCGAGATCTTCGGTTTCCTCCCACACTCCAAAGACGTACAGGTATGTAGGTTAATTGGCTGGGTAAATGTAAAATGTAAAAATTGTCCCTAGTGGGTGTAGGATAGTGTTAATGTACGGGGATCACTGGGCGGCACAGACTTGGAGGGCCGAAAAGGCCTGTTTCCGGCTGTATATATATGATATGATATGATATGCCATTAGCTTTCTTCACTGCCTGCTGTACCTGCATGCTAACTTTAAGTGACTGATGAACAAGGACACCCAGATCTCTTTGTACTTCCCCATTTCCTAACTTGACACCATTCAGATAATAATCTGCCTTCCTGTTCTCACCACCAAAGTGGATAACCTCACATTTATCCACATTAAACTGCATCTGCCCACTCACACAACCTGTCCAAGTCACCCAAGACTCTTATACACCGGCGAGACCAAACGTAGACTGGGCGATCGTTTAGAGAACACCTTCATTCAGTCTGCCTGAAACTACCTGATCTCACGGTTGCCAGACACTTTAATTCTCCTTCCCATTCCCGCACTGACCTTTCTGTCCTCGGTCTCCTCCACTGTCAGAGTGAGGCCAAACGCAAATTGGAGGAACAGCATCTCATATTTAGCTTGGGCAGCTTACAATCCCAGTGGTATGAATATTTATTTTGCGAACATCAAGTAACCCCGACATTCCCTCTCTCTCCATCCCTCCCCCACCCACATCGTACCAGCTTCAAAGTCGTCTTGTTGAGTCTCATTGTCTGTAACTCGTTTTCACCTAGCCCACAGCTAACAACGGCCTGTTTACTTGTCAAACAACCACCGTCTTTGTTCTGAACACTTCGAACTTGACCATTTTTCCAACAAGCAGACCAAGAACAGGCTACAATGCAGTTCCAACGCTCCTTGAGATCCCTAATCCGCCAAAAACGTCTGTCCACCCCATGCAGAATCATCCCTTCACATGAACTGTCCTCAACATGCCAGACATGCAGAGAAGTCCTACTATGACCTGATGCACCTTTAGTTAATCCTGCCCTCATGTTCATCCATCATAAAGCATATGACACATCAACGTCTGCCTTCGGTTCCTTGATGGTGACTTCTGAATACTTTCTAGCGTTCTGTGAAGTGTGTGAGAAAGTGTTTCGCACAGATTTTGACGATGTCAAAATGACCAGGAACAACATCTCCCATCTGATAAACCAAGCAATACAGAATACACAAGAATACCAGGACATGAACTTGTGCAGCAAAAGAATCAAGGCTTGAATTGTCTCAATCTTTGTGAGTGTTGACAGACATTATGGATTTAAATTTAAGAATAGAAAACTGCAAGACATGGCCGTTAAAAGGAAGTGTAAGAAAGTTCAAAAAGTGCAACATTAGTACATAAGGTGCTTGAAATATATATTAAAAGTAATGCACTTGTTTATGTATATAGTTTGAAAATTTGTTTTGTTACACACACAAACTGATGCGAATTCATATCATCATATCATATATATACAGCCGGAAACAGGCCTTTTCGGCCCACCAAGTCTGTGCCGCCCAGCGATCCCCGTACATTAACACTATCCTACACCCACTAGGGACAATTTTTTTTTTTTTTTAATAACATTTTTACCCAGCCAATTAACCTACATACCTGTACGTCTTTGGAGTGTGGGAGGAAACTGAAGATCTCGGAGAAAACCCACGCAGGTCACGGGGAGAACGTACAAACTCCTTACAGTGCAGCACCCGTAGTCAGGATCGAACCTGAGTCTCCGACGCTGCATTCGCTGTAAAGCAGCAACTCTACCGCTGCGCTACCGTGCCGCCCATTACGATGTAATTATTATTATCTATAAGTTGGACATTTTGTCCTTTGGGGTGAGCCTATCATTGTTTGATTTATGTTGAATTATACATCACTTTCATTAGTTACCTGATATGACAGAAATAAAAAGTGTTATCCTTGTTTATGAAGTTCAATTTTGAATGATTTAAAATTGAGGGGGTTGGTGCAATGTACTGCTAACCCACAAATGTGTCGATATGAGATATTCACATTTGAAAAATCCATAAATCACAAAACAAATGTTATTTGAACAACTTATGGGTTGAATTTAAATATGAAATGTTTACAGGTTGTAGGGTAGTGGGTAAGGATCGTGTTAATGCATGTAACTAACTTTTCACAAGTGAGAGAGCGAGAGGGAGACAGATTGAAAGAAAAAGGTTGCTAAACAAATAATTAGAGGAAATCACAAGAGACTATATATATATGTGTGTGTGTGTGTGTATATATATATATATATAATATAATATGTTATATTTGTGTGCAGTGTGTGTTTGAGCAATACAAGAGAAACTGCACAAGAGGGGGCTGGGGAGGAAGGGTGGGAGGGAAATGGGCAGAAACAGTAAGAAATAATAAATTCATTTAAACATTTAAAACGAAAAAATAACAAAAATCTGTGAGTTGACAGGTGAGATATATTCTGCATGTTAATGGTATCATCACACACATACTGTTCCCCCAAAACACTGATTACACTGCAAGAGGCAGAGCGAACGGCGGGTTTTGCTTACTAAAATGGCGGACATTACGCTCCTTTGCGTACTACACTTCAGTATAAGCGTTTTGCTTACTACAATGGCGGACGTTACGCACCGTTGCGTGCTGTACTTCAGTTAAGGCGATTTGCTTACTAAAATGGCTCCGTTGCGTGCTGCACTTCATTTTTGGCGATTTGCTTACTAAAATGGCGGACGTTACGCTCCGTTGCGTGCTGCACTTCAGTATAGGCGATTTGCTTACTATTTCGACGGAGTGGTCCCACTGACCGGCGAGGGTGGAGGGAGCAAAGATACTAGAGGAGCAAGATGAACCACTCCGTGTAATCGCCTGTACTGAAGTGTCGTCCGCAATGGAGCGAAACGTCCGCCATTGTAGTAAGCACATCGTCTATACTGAAGTACAGTACGCAACGGAAGCGTTACGTCCGCCATTTTAGTAAGCAAATCGCCTTACTGAACTGCAGTACGCAACAGAAACGTAACGTCCGCCATTATAGTAAGCAAATCGTCTATACTGAAGTGCTGTCCGCAACTGAAGCGTACCGTCCGCCATTGCAGTAAGCAAATCGTCTCTACTGAAGAAGGAGCGTAACGTCCGCCATTTTAGTAAGCTAATCGCCTATACTGAAGTGTAGTGCGCAAAGGAGCGTAAAGTCCGCCATTTTAGTAAGCAATACCCGCCGTTCGCTCTGCCTCTCGCAGTGTGATCAGTGTTTTGTGGGAACAGTATGTGTGGTGATACCATTAAATGCAAAATATATCTCATCTATCAATTCACAGAGTTTTGTTATTTTACTTTTTAAATGTTTCTGCAAGGTCTGCCTACTAAAATGGCCGCCGTGACGTACCACGATGTTCAGGGTGGTCTGTCTTGCTCCTCTAGTATCTTTGAGCGGGAGATGGAGGTGGCGGCGGCGGCGACGCTGAACGTGCTGGGGTAAAGAAAGAGAGAGAGAGGGAGAGGGAGAGGTGTGTGTGTGTGTGGGGGGTGTGTGTGTGTGGGGGTGTGTGTGTGTGGGGGGGTGTGTGTGTGTGGGGGGGTGTGTGTGTGGGGGGGTGTGTGTGTGTGGGGTGGTGTGTGTGTGTGGGGGTGTGTGTGTGGGGTGTGTGTGTGTGGGGGGGGTGTGTGTGTGTGGGGGTGTGTGTGTGGGGTGTGTGTGTGTGGGGGGGGTGTGTGTGTGTGGGGGGGTGTGTGTGTGTGGGGGGGTGTGTGTGTGTGGGGGGGTGTGTGTGTGGGGGGGTGTGTGTGTGGGGTGTGTGTGTGTGGGGGGGTGTGTGTGTGTGGGGGGGGTGTGTGTGTGTGTGTGGGGGGGTGTGTGTGTGGGGTGTGTGTGTGTGTGGGGTGTGTGTGTGTGTGTGTGGGGGGGTGTGTGTGTGTGTGTGTGTGTGGGGTGTGTGTGTGTGGTGTGTGTGTGTGTGGGGTGTGTGTGGGGGTGTGTGTGTGTGTGTGTGTGTGTGTGTGGGGTGTGTGTGTGTGTGTGTGTGGGGGGTGTGTGTGTGTGTGTGTGTGTGGGGTGTGTGTGTGTGGTGTGTGTGTGTGG
>NC_135993.1:12196861-12241019 GCF_053455715.1 Rhinoraja longicauda
GACTCGGTGGGCCGAAGGGCCTGTTTACACGCTGTATCCTTTCATTGATGAAGGACAATGGTCGATTGTTGGTTGTGGAAGAGGTGATCAAAGCATTAAGGCATTGGGGAGGGATTGGGGCTGAGGGTGCAGTTTGTAAGCGTTGTACTGTCCCCATGTTGCAGGTACAGCGGGCAGCTGCTTGAAGAGGGTGCGTTGGCACAGGGCCTGGAGGAGGGAGCCAGCAGTCAGCATTTCACAGCCGCCTGTGCCTGGCTGGTCTCAGAGCTGAATCAGGTCACCCTGCTGGAGGAACGCATCACCCCAACCACAGGTGGGAGCTTGGAAAAAACACACACACACACACACACACACACACACGCAAACTCGCATACACACACTCGCAAATGCACACATACACGCACGCACTTGCACACACATACACACACGCTCACGCACCACACACACACACACACACAGTCACATGCTCACACACTCGAACACAGTCACGCACACACTCGCATGCACACTGGCACGCATGCGCACATACAAGCACACATACACACACACACACACACTCGTGCATGCACACACATACACTCACCCACTAACGCACGCACACACAGTCACATGCACACACACTCACACACACTCGAACACACAGTCACGCACACACTCGCATGCGCACACATACAGTCACACACGTATGCACACGCGCACACAGTCACGCACACAGTCACACACACGGACGCATGTACCCACCCACACACACACGGTCATACACGTATGCACGCATGCCCTAGTGTGTTTAGGATAGTGTTAGTGTGCGGGGATCGTTGGTCGGTGCTGTATCTCTAAACTCGGCAATCTGCAGTTCGCAAGTGTGTATGAAGGAGCTGCAGATGCTGGTTTAAACTGTGGAACTCAGCGGGACAGGCAGCCTCTGTGGAGAGGAGGGCAGGAGCGGGCGAGGTTTCACGGGCTCTCGCTTGCTTCCACAGGTGCGGCGGATGCAGAGACGTTCCAGCTGGAGGTGAGTGGGCTGCTGAGCGAGCTGCACTGCCCTTACCCCTCCCTCACCACCGGATCCCCCACCTCCAGGCTCCACGACACCCAGCCCTGCCTCCAGCTACTCCGTAAGTGCCGCACGGACACGCGTGTAACCACGACCCGGCCTGCGTGCCCGCCATTCATATCGTTTAGCGACGGGTTTAGTTTAGTTTAACACGGAAGAGTTGGAGTAACACAGCGAGTCAGGCAGCATCTCTGGCGAGAAGGAATGGGTGACGTTCTGGATCGAGACCTTTCGTAATTTAGTTTAGAGATCTAGCGATTTAGACGAGGGAATTAAGTGTAACATCTCCAAGTTTGTGGATGACACATAGCCGGGTGGCAGTGTGAGCTGAAAGGAGGATGCTATGAGGCTGCAGGGTGACTTGGACAGTGTAGATTGGTTATTTCCTACTAACCAATTGTAGCGCTTGTTAGTAGTTGCTCCGCCTAATATGCGATATATGTTACCAAGAGCTTGCTTACGTAGGGCAGTTGGAGTAGCTGTTAGTCACTGTGAAGTCTTGCAGATCTATGCTGTAAGTAGACTGTAATAAATGTGTGTTGCGTTACGACATGTGTACGACTCCACTCATTACATGGTGTCAGAAGTGGGATCCACTCATTACAGACAGGTTGGGTGAGTGGGCAGATGCAGTATAATGTAGATAAATGTAAGGTTATCCACTTTGGCGGCAAGAACAGGAAGGCAGATTATTATCTGAATGGTGTCACATTAGGAGAAGGGGAGGTGCAACGAGACCTGGGTGTGCTTGTACATCAGTCACTGAAAGTAAGCATGCAGGTACAGCAGGCAGTGAAGAAAGCTAATGGCAAGAGAGATTTGAATTTAGGAGCAAGGAGGTCCTACTGCAGTTGTACGGGGCCCTGGTGAAACCGCACCAGGAGTATTGTGTGCAGTTTTGGTCTCCTAATTTCACAGGAAGGACATTATTGCTATTGAGGGAGTGCAGCGTAGGTTCACCATGTTAATTCCCGGGATGGCAGAACTGACTTATGATGAAAGAATGGAAAGACTGGGCTTCTATTCACTGGAATTTAGAAGGATGAGAGGGGATCTCATAGAAACATATAAAATTCTTAAAGGATTGGACAGGCTAGATGCAGGAAAAATGTTCCCGATGTTGGGGGAGTCCAGAACCAGGGGTCACACAGTTTAAGAATAAGGGGTAGGCCATTTAGGACGGAGATGAGGAAAAACCTTTTCACCCAGAGAGTTGTGAATCTGTGGAATTCTCAGCCACCAAAGGCAAATTCACTGGATTGCGAGATAGATTTAGCTCTTGGGGCTAACGGAATCAAGGGATATGGGGAGAAAGCAGGAACGGGGTACTGATTTTGGATGATCAGCCGTGAACATGTTGAATGGCGGTGCTGGCTCGAAGGGCCGAATGGCCTACTCCTGCACCTGTTTTTCTACGTTTCTAGCGCGGAAGCAGGCCCTTTGCGTCCACACTGACCAGCCATCCCCGCACACTAACACTATCCTACACACACTAGGGACAATTTACATTTGTACCACGCCAATTAACCTGCAAACCTGCATGTCTTTGGAGCCTGGGAGGAAACCGGGTCCACGCCGATCAACGATTCCCAAACATTGTGCCCGGTGGCTAAACACGGCACGGTGGTGCAGCGGTAGAGTTGCTGCCTCACAGCGCCAGAGATCCGGGTTCCATCTTGACTACAGGTGCCGTCCGTACCTTCTCCCCGTGACCTGCGTGGGTTTTCTCCGAGATCTTTGGTTTCCTCCCACACTCCAAAGACGTGCAGGGTTGCGGGTTAATTGGCTGGGTAAATGTTAAAAAAAAATTATCCCTAGTGTGTGCAGGATAGTGTTAATGTGCGGGGATCGCTGGTCGGCGTGGACCCGGTGGGCCGAAGGGCCTGTTTCCGCGCTATATCTCTAAACTTCTTAACAAAGCCAATTAACCTACAAACCTGTACGTGTGGGATGAAACCGGAGCACCCGGAGAAAACCCACGCGGTCATGGGGAGAACGTACAAACTCCGTACAGACAGCGCCCGTGGTCGGGATGGAACCCGGGTCTGTGGTGCGGTGAGGCAGCGAGTCTACCGCTGCGTCGCGGTGTTGCTCGAGGTAGGGATGGGCATTGGGTGGTGTGTCTCTCGCGTGCTGATCCACTGTGCCTGTGCTTTCAGAGTTCCTGGGCTCGGAGCTCCAGGCAGCCAGGCTGCTGTGGTCCAGGCGGCATGCACTGGGACAGCACCGAGCGCCCGAGGATGCTGGCAGCAACCACGGTGATGTCCAAGCACGCGGAGAGCTGCAGGCACTGTGCCAAGCGGTGGGTATGGCCGAACCACCACCGGGCATCTCCACCGCACAGCTCTTCACAAACCTGGAAGATAAAGTAAGCAGCGCATGGGAGTTTCAGACACAAAACGCTGGAGTAACTCAGCGGGACAGGCAGCATCTCTGGAGAGAAGGAATGGGTGACATCTCGGGTCTTCAGACTGATGTGTCTACACACTTCAGAATTCATTATGCTACTACCATCAGCAGTTGTATCATCAATGAAGATAAGTGAGGCAGTACCTTCAGCAGCCATACATGCCCAGGCCATAACACCCCCACCACTGTGTTTCACAGGTGAGGTGGTATGCTTTGGATCTTGGGCAGTTCCATCTCTCCTCCATACTTTGTTCTTGCCATCACTCTGATATAAGTTAATCTTCATCTCATCTGTCCACAAGACCTTTTTCCAGAACTGTGGTTACTCTTTTAAGTACTTCTTGGCAATCTGTAACCTGGCCATCCTATTTTTGTGGCTAACCAGTGGTTTGCATCTTGTAGTGTTGCCTCTGTATTTCTGTTCATGAAGTCTTCTGCGGACAGTGGTCATTGACAAATCCACACCTGACTCCTGAAGAGCGTTTCTGACCTGTCCGGCAGGTGTTTGGGGTTTTTACTTTATTATAGAGAGGATTCTTCTGTCATCACACTAGTTCCATGTAATCCCATTTTCACCATCACTCACTACACACTAGGGGCGATTTACAGAGGGGCCGATTAACCTACAAACAGGCACGTCTTTGGGATGTGGGAGGAAACCGGAGCACCCGGAGGAAACCAACGCGGTCACAGGGCGGTGGTGCAAACTCCACACAGACAGTAATTGAGGTCAGGATGGATCCCGGGTCTCTGGCGCTGTGAGGAAGTGGCTCTACCCGCTGCACCACCCAGTAACGGTGGCCGCCTTCACGCCCAGTCAACAGAGATTAGTAATAAATAGGAACTGCAGATGCTGGTTGTACCAAAGACAGACACAAAGTGCTGGAGTAACTCAGCGGGTCAGGCAGCATCTCCTCTCCCCACAGCCGCTGACACCCGTACTAATGAAGAATCTATCAATCCCCGCCTTAGACAATGTCCGTGCCAGGGGCTGGCTAAAGATGACAACAGACAATAGGTGCAGGAGGAGGCCATTCGGCCCTTCGAGCCAAAGCATTCAATGTGATCATGGCTGATCATCCACAATCAGTACCCCGTTCCTGCCTTCTCCCCATACCCCCTGACTCCACTATCCTTAAGAGCTCTATCTAGCTCTCTCTTGAATGCATTCAGAGACTTGGCCTCCACTGCCTTCTGAGGCAGAGAATTCCACAGATTCACAACTCTCTGACTGAAAACCTTTTTCCTCATCTCCGTTCTAAATGGCCTACCCCTTATTCTTAAACTGTGGCCCCTTGTTCTGGACTCCCCCAACATTGGGAACATGTTTCCTGCCTCTAACGTGTCCAACCCCTTTATAATCTTATACGTTTCGATAAGATCTCATCTGGCAGGAATGACGACGTTTAGTTTAGGGATTCAGCGCGGAAACAGGCCCTTCAGCCCACCGAGTTCACACCGACCAGCGATCCCTGCACACTAACACTATCCTACACCCACTAGGGACAATTTACAACTATACCAAGCCAATTAACCTCCAAACCTGTACGTCTTTGGAGTGCGGGAGGAAACGGAAGATCTCGGAGAAAACCCACGCAGGTCACGGGGAGAACGTACAAACTCCGTACAGACAGCACCCGTAGTCGGGATGGAACCCGGGTCTCCGGCGCTGCATTCGCTGTAAGGCGGCAACTCTACCACCGCGCCACTTGCGGTCGAGTAGCACCGCTGGAGTTTCTGGGAATGATTTGGACGATGCAGGGTCTTTTCATCCCAAAGAGGAAGAAACAAACCTCGGGGGAGAATAATATAATAATAATATATCCCTTTATTCGTCCCCCACTGGGAACGAGGTGACCGTGGCTGACAGGGGAAGTCAAAGACAGCAGAAAAGCTAAAGAGAAGGCATATAGCACAGCAACGATTAGTGGGAAGATGGAGATCTGGGAAGCTTTCAAAAACCAACAGAAGACAACTAAACAAAGCCATAAAGGGAGAAAAAATGAAATCTCAAGGTAGGCTAGCCAATAGTATAAAAGAGGGTACATAAAAAATTAATGGTATCTAAAAGATGAAAGAGAGGCAAGAACGTACATTGGACGTGATGCTGAAGGAATAGTACCGGTGTTTCTTGATTAGTGTGGGTGTCAGGGGTTGTGGGGAGGAGGCAGGAGAATGGGGTTAGGAGGGAGAGATAGATCAGCCATGATTGAATGGCGGAGTAGAAACATAGAAAATGTTTTTTCTATGCTGCCTGATGTGTCTATACACTTCAGAATTCATTATGCCACTACCATCAGCACTTGTATCATCAATGACAACAGCAGGTCAGGCAGCAAGGAGGAGGCCATTCGGCCCTTCGAGCCAGCACCGCCATTCATTGTGATCATGGCTGATCATCCACAATCAGTAACCCGTGCCTGCCTTCTCCCCATATCCCTTGATTCTACTAGCCCCTAGAGCTCTATCTAACTCTCTTTTAAATTAATCCTGTGATTTGGCCTCCACTGCCCTCTGTGGCAGAGAATTCCACAAATTCACAACTCTGAGTGAAAACCTTCCTTCTCACCTCAGTTTTAAATGGCCTCCCATTTATTCTTAGACTGTGGCCCCTGGTTCTGGACTCCCCCAACATTGGGAACATTTTTCCTACATCGAGCTTGTCCAGTCCTTTTATAATTTTATACGTCTCTATAAGATCCCCTCTCATCCTTCTAAACTCCAGTGAATACAAGCCCAGTCTTTCCAATCTTTCCTCGTATGACAGTCCTGCCATCCCGGGGATTAACCTGGTGAACCTATGCTGCACTGCCTCAATGGGGCCGAATGGCCTCATTCTGCTCCTATCACTTCTGACCTAATGACCAGCAATGTGGTAGAAATTCAGGAGAGTCGGGGGGGGGGGGGGGGGGGAAGAGGTGAGTGCAGTTGCTATGACTGACGGGAAGGTGTTTGTGAAGCTGAAAGGGCTAAAGGCGGATAAGTCACGTCTGAAGAAGGGTGTCGACCCAAAAGGTCAGCCATTCCTTCACTGCAGAGACGCTGCCTGATTGCTGAGTTACTCCAGCGTTTTGTGTCTACCTTTGATTTTAACCAGCATCTGCTTTTTTTTACGTAACCTGACCTTGGCTTCTGTGTGTTTCAGATCCGAGAGACCATGGCCGGTTTGCCTGAGGGGGCAGTGGGAAGACCCCTACTGAGCAAGAGTCTGGAGCCTGCCCAATGGGTACAGATGTAGTGTGTGGGAAGGAACTGCAGGTGCTGCTTTACAATGACGATAGGCTCGGAAAGCCAGCGTCACTCAGCGGGACAGGCAGCATCTCAGGAGAGAAGGGATGGGTGACGTTTCGGGTCGAGACCCTTCTTCAGACTGATGTCAGGGGAGGGGGCGGGGGGGGGAGAGAAATAGTACCAGTGTTTCATGATTAGTACAGGTGTCAGAGGTTGTGGGGAGAAGGCAGGCGAGGGGGTGGAGGGGAGAGTGGGGGTGGGGGGAGAGTGGGGGTGGGGTGGGGTAGTGGGGGGAGAGGGAGGTGGAGGGGGGGTGAGGAGGTGGAGGGAGGGGAGAGGGGGTGGGGGGAGAGTGGGGGTGGGGTGGGGTAGTGGGGGGAGAGGGAGGTGGAGGGGGGGGTGAGGAGGTGGAGGGAGGGGAGGTGGGGGTGGGGGGAGAGTGGGGGTGGGGTGGGGTAGTGGGGGGAGAGGGAGGTGGAGGGGGGGGTGAGGAGGTGGAGGGAGGGGAGGTGGGGGTGGGGGTGAGGGGATCTCTGGCACTGTAAGGCAGCAGCTCTACCGCTGTGAATGCACAGGCAGCTCTGGGTTGTGGGACTGGGATCTGGGGGTGCTGTGAGAGTGGGTGAATCGGGCGGTTCCTCTTTAGGGCAGATAACCAGGAGGAGGGTCATTGCCGCCCGACCGCCCGCTAACACTCGGCATTCCCTGTCGCAGGAACATCTGGAGCTGATCCAGCAGGCCATGTGCGTGGAGTACGAGTGCCGCAGGCAGATGTTGATCAGCCGGCTGGACGTGACCGTGCAGTCGTTCCACTGGTCAGAGCGAGCACAGGTCAGCACCGCGGTGATAGTGGCCAGAGGGTAGTCAGTACCGCAGTAATAGTGGCCATCTCACAGGCTGACCACCGACTGGCACTGGGGCCAGCAGTGGGCTCAGCACTGGGGCCAGCAGTGGGCTCAGCACTGGGGCCAGCAGTGGGCTCAGCACTGGGGCCAGCAGTGGGCTCAGCACTGGGGCCAGCAGTGGGCTCAGCACTGGGGCCAGCAGTGGGCTCAGCACTGGGGCCAGCAGTGGGCTCAGCACTGGGGCCAGCAGTGGGCTCAGCACTGGGGCCAGCAGTGGGCTCAGCACTGGGGCCAGCAGTGGGCTCAGCACTGGGGCCAGCAGTGGGCTCAGCACTGGGGCCAGCAGTGGGCTCAGCACTGGGGCCAGCAGTGGGCTCAGCACTGGGGCCAGCAGAGGGCTCAGCACTGGCTGGGAATTCTCCAGAGTGCGTGTTGTTTAATTTGGATTGAATGAATGAATGTTTTATTGTCACAAGTCACAGTGAAATTCCTTTGCTTGCGTTACACCGAGGTATGCAAAGAGTCGCCACACAAAGGGCACCGACAACGTCACAAAGTTTGTTCTCCCCCCCCCCGGCAGTGGGAGATACACCGCCGAAACAGCCCACCGGGTCGGCGCCGACCAGGGATCCCCGCATACTAACACAACCCTACACACATCAGGGACTAATACTACATTTATACCAAGCCAATTAACCTAATTCTCTCTCCATCCCCTCCCCCTTCCCAGTTCTCCCATTAGTCTTCCTGTCTCCGACTACATTCTATCTCTGTCCCACCCCCTCCCCTGACATCAGTCTGAAGAAGGGTCTCGACCCGAAACGTCACCTATTCCTTTTCTCCAGAGATGCTGCCTGACCCGCTGAGTTACTCCAGCATCTTGTGTCTACCATGGGCCAAATGCTGGCAGGTGGGACAAGTGTAGATGGGGCATCTTGGTTGGCACCAAGGGACTATTTCCCTGCTGTACACAATGAGATATGATAGAACTTTATTTATCCTAGGAGGGAAATTGATCTGCCAACAGTCATAAAAACGCAAGATACACGAAACATGGAATTAAAGTGATGAGTGGAAAGGATTGAGGATGTTTAAGGAGTGGGTGGGTGGGGGTCAGTCTCAGTCTACCCCACGACAGAAGGGGGAGGAGTTGTGCAGTTTGATAGCCACAGGGAAGAAGGATGTCCTGTGGTGAGGCGTTGTGTGTTGTATCGTGGTGGGACCAGTCTGTGCTGAAGGTGCTGCTCAGGTTAGGTGTGGGAGTGCAGGTACATGACAAGCTGTGGTGCACCTGACTCCAGCTCCTGTGTTGTGGTGAGAGGTTGCTTTCTGTTGCAGCACCACGGGGCGGCCATGGCTGAGCTGTACAAGCCCCTGAGGGCCTCGCTGTGCTGCAAGACAGGGATGACTCTCGCCCACCTGCTGTCCGCCCGAGAGGATCTCTCCGATATCACCAGAACCACCAGCCGCGGCTTGCGAGAGAAGACTACGTGTGCCATCAACAAGGTGAGCGATTATCCTTTAGTTTACAGATACAGCGGGCAAACAGGCCCTTCGGCCCACCGACCAGCGATCCCCGCACACTAACACTATCCCACACACACTAGGGACAACTTACACTTATACCAAGTATACCAGCCCAAGCCAATCTGCCTACAAACCTGCACGTCTTTGGAGTGTGGGAGGAAACCGGAGCACCAGTAGAAAACCCACGCAGGTCACGGGGAGAACGTACAAACTCCACACAGACAGCACCCGTAGTCAGGATCGAAACATGGATCGAAAAGTTCGAGCCAGCACCGCCATTCATTGTGTTCATGGCTGATCATCCACAATCAGTAGCCCGTGCCTGCCTTCTCCCCATATCCCTTGATTCCACTAGCCCCTAGAGCTCTATCTAACTCTCTTTTAAATTCATCCAGTGAATCGGCCTCCACTGCCCTCTGTGGCAGAGAATTCCACAAATTCACAACTCTCTGGGTGAAAATGTTTTTTCTCACCTCAGTTCTGGGACCCGAGCCTGGGTCTCTGGCACCGTGAGGCACTGACTCTACTGCTGGGCCACTGGGCTGGTGCCACTGGGCTGGTGCCACCGGGCTGGTGCCACTGGGCTGGTGCCACCGGGCTGGTGCCACCGGGCTGGTGCCACCGGGCTGGTGCCACTGGGCTGGTGCCGGGGGAGCGGGCAGGGTCCCTCTCCAGTGTTCCCTGTTCTTTGTCTGCACTGCATTATGTTAGAACAGAGAACACGACTGCACAGGAGCTGGCCCTTCGGCCCACAATGTCTGTGCTGGACAAGATGTCGTTAAACTAATCTGCGTCCACACATGTTGGAAGGAACTGCAGATGCTGGTTTACAACGAAGAAACACACAAAATGCCGGAGTAACTGAGCGGGTCAGGCAGCATCTGTGGAGAACATGGATAGGTGACGTTTCACAGAGTGCTGGAGTAACTCAGCAGGTCAGGCAGCATCTCTGGAGAACACGGATAGGTGACGTTTCACAGAGTGCTGGAGTAACTCAGCAGGTCAGGCAGCATCTGTGGAGAACATGGATAGGTGACGTTTCACAGAGTGCTGGAGTAACTCAGCAGGTCAGGCAGCATCTGTGGAGAACACGGATAGGTGACGTTTCACAGAGTGCTGGAGTAACTCAGCGGGTCAGGCAGCATCTGTGGAGAACACGGATAGGTGACGTTTCACAGAGTGCTGGAGTAACTCAGCGGGTCAGGCAGCATCTCTGGAGAGAAGGAACGGGTGACGTTTCGGGTCGAGACCCTTCTTCAGAAACGTGATCCATATCCATCCATACCTGACATATCCATGTGTCCATCTAAAAGCCCAATCAAGGATGGCATCTGCCGCCATCACCAGCCCTGGCAGTACGTTCCAAACACCCACCATTGTGAAACACCAGCCCCACACACCTGTAAATCTCGCCTCCTTCATCGTAAAGCTATCTTTTCTACTCTTTGCCATTTCCACCTTGGAAAGGTTCTGAATCCCTCACAGCAATAGACCATGTTACATTTCCTAATCAACATGGGCTTTGATCTGTTGTTTTTACACCTCATCCTTCTATGTCTCTAAGTCTCCCTCTCCCCTGACTCTCAGTCTGAAGAAGGGTCTCGACGTTTCGGGCCGAGACCCCTCTGCAGACTGAGGATCACGGGGAGAGGGAAATGAGAGATCTAGACAGCGATATAGAGAGATAGGCAACAAACTAGGCCAAGTGGACCCGTTAGGCCCAAACCTCTCCTGCATTGGTGCAGCACTCTCTCCACCCCCTCCCCCCTCTCCCTCTCTCCCTCCCTCTACCCCTCCCCCTCCCTCCTCTCCCCCCACTCCATCCCCCTCAACCCCCCTTCTCCTCCCTCCCTCTCTCCACCCCTCCCCTCGCCCCCTCCTCCCCTCCACCCTCTTCCCCCTCCAACCGTCCCCCCTCCTCCCTCCCACCTTCTGCCCTCCCCCTTCCGCCCTCCTCCCTCTCCCTCTCTCCCCTCCCCCTCCCTCCTCTCACCCCACTCAACCCCCTTATCCTCCTTTCTCCCCCCTCCGTCCCTACGCCCTCCACCCTCATCCCCCTCCACTCCTCTCCTTGCCCCCTCCTCCCTCCCTCCCACTTTCTGCCCCCCCCCTCTGCCCTCACCCCTTCCTTCCCCTTACCCTCTCCCTCTCCACCCCCCCTCCCCCTACTCCATCCTCCTCAACCCCCCTTATCTTCCTTCCCCCCCCCATCCCTCCCTAGGAGATAGATTTAAACTTTAAAATGTGAATAACTTTTCAAATATAACACCGATTTCAATGAAGCTTCTTCCATTAGCACCAAAGGGATGACGGTGAGTAAGGTGGGCCTACAATGGTCACGCTATCGTGTACCGTTTTGGCTGTAGTTCAGGAACAAACAAACAAACAAACAAACGAGAGTTTTGGTGTATAGATAGATGAATGAAAGATATGCAAAAATATTAACAGTGATGAAGGAACCAGGCATTTGTTAGGTAACAAATTCAGGTTTGTGTTGGGACTGTGGATGCGGTGATTGAGGTTGTGGCGTTCTGAGTAATAGATGAGGGAATTAAATGTAACATCTCCAAGTTTGCGGATGACACAAAGCTGGGTGGCAGTGTGAGCTGCGAGGAGGATGCTATGAGGTTGCAGGGTGACTTGGACAGGTTGTGTGACGGGCAGATCATGGCAGATGCAGTATAATGTGGATAAATGTGAGGTTATCCACTTTGGTGGCAAGAACAGGAAGGCAGATTATTATCTGAATGGTGTCAGATTAGGAAAAGGGGAGGTGCAACGAAATCTGGATGTGCTTGTACATCGGTCACTGAAAGTAAGCATGCAGGTACAGCAGGCAGTGAAGAAAGCTAGTGGCATGTTGGCCTTCATACGAGAAGATTCAAGTTTAGGAGCAAGGAGGTCCTACTGCAGTTGTACAGGGCCCTGGTGAGACCGCACCTGGAGTATTGTGTGCAGTTTTGGTCTCCTAATTTGAGGAAGGACGTCCTTGCTATTGGGGGAGTGCAGCGTAGGTTCACCAGTTAATTCCCGGGATGGCGGGACTGATTTATGATGAAAGAACGGATCAACTGGGCTTATATTAATTGGAATTTAGGATGAGAGGGGATCTTATAGAAACATATAAAATTCTTAAGGGATTGGACAGGCTAGATGCAGGAAACATGTTCCCCATGTTGGGGGAGTCCAAAACCAGGGGTCACAGTTTAAGAATAAGGGGTCGGCCATTTAGGACTGAGATGAGGAAACACTTTTTCACCCAGAGTTGTGAATCTGTGGAATTCTCTGCCACAGAAGGCAGTGGAGGCAAATTCATTGGATGTTTTCAAGAGAGAGTTAAATTTAGCTGTTAGGGCTAACGGAATCAAGGGATATGGGGAGAAAGCAGGAACGGGGTACTGATTGGGGATGATCAGCCATGATGTGGATGATCAGCTGGCTCGAAGGGCCGAATGGCCTCCTCCTGCACCTGTTTTCTATACCCGAGGGTCCCAATATCCTTCTGCTTCACTTCCCAGGTCCTGATGGGCCCGGTGCCGGATCGCGGGGGGAGACCGGGCGAGTTGGAGCGGCCCATGGCTACGTGGGAAGGCCGGAGAAGTGGGGGCGACCAGAGAAGTGGGGGTGACCGGAGAGGTGGGGGTGACCGGAGACGGGAGAAGCGGAGAGGAGGAAAGGGGCATAAACACTGACCCCCCCCCCCCCCGCGGAGAAGGGTAGCGGGCTCCGCGTGGGAAGGCCGAGGATGGCGGCGGTATTCCTGGCCGGAACAGTCAACCTCCTCCCTGTCTGCCCGGGTCTGTGGACAGTCGAGCTCCGCGGAGACACATTGCGGCAGGTGGGGCCGCTGTAACTCCACTGCTTCTTGCCCCCCCCCACCCACGGCCACACAGGGAAGACCAAGTGTGCAAGAAGGAACTGCAGATGCAGGTTTACACTGAAGGTAGACACAAAATGCTGGAGTAACTCAGCGGGTCAGGCAGCATCTCTGGAGAGAAGGGATGGGTGACGTTTCAGGTGGAGAGCCCCCCTTCTGCAGACTGAGAGTCAGGGGAGGGGGGAACGAGGGATATAGATGGTTCTTAAGAGAAATGAATGAAAAATATGCAGAAGGCAGTGGCAATCAAGGAAATGTGTAGCCCACAATGGTGCATTGTTGGCTGTGGGATAGGTGAGAACAAGTTATACAGACAGTGAAACTCAACAGGTCGAGATCCTTCTTCAGACGATGGGTCTCGACCCGAAACGCCACCCATTCCTCCTCTCCAGGGATGCTGCCTGTCCCGCTGAGCCACTCCAGCATTCTGTGTCTCTCGTCGAAGAGGGTCAACAGTCGGGCCAGTGAGAAAGGCGGGGAGCCGTGACTGGTGTGTCCCTCGAGTGCCAGCCCCTCTCCCCACCAGCCCGGTGACCGTGGCTGCCCGCGGGCAGACACACGGCCCACAGCGTGCATTTATCAGGCTTCTCCTCGCCTGCATCACACAGCCTCCAACAATAACCGGCCGTGATCGGCAGCTTGCTGGTGTTGGATGTGTGGGTCGGGGAGGGTGATTGGTGCAAGGAGATGGTGATAGTTCTACCCACCAGGGGCAATTGCTGGCTGTGTCTCTCTCACGTCTCTCTGTCTCTTGTCTGTCTGTCTTTCTCATCCTCTGTCTCTCTGTCTCTGTCTTCCTCTTTGTGTTTCTCCCTCTGTCTCACTATCTGTCTCACATCTCTCTCACCCTCCCCCCCTCTGTGTCTGTCTGTCACTGTGTGTCTCTGTGTCGATCACTGTGTCTCTGTCTTTCTCCGTATCTCTGTCTCTCTGTCTGTATTTCTCTCATTCTCTTGTGTTTCTCGCACTCTATCTCTCTGTCTCTCTATCTCTCACTGCTTTCTGTGTCTCTGTGTCTCTCACTGTCTCTCTGTGTCTCTCACTGTCCGTGTCTCTCACTGTCTCTCACTGTCTCTCTGTGTCCCTCACTGTCTCTCTGTGTCCCTCACTGTCTCTCTGTGTCTCTCACTGTGTCTCTGTGTCTCTCACTGTCCGTGTCTCTCACTGTCTCTGTGTCTCTGTGTCTCTCACTGTCCGTGTCTCTCACTGTCTCTGTGTCTCTGTGTCTCTGTGTCTCTGTGTCTCTCACTGTCTCTCTGTGTCTCTCTGTGTCTCTCACTGTCTCTCTGTGTCTCTCACTGTCTCTCTGTGTCTCTCACTGTCTCTCACTGTCTCTCTGTGTCTCTCACTGTCTCTCTGTGTCTCTCACTGTCTCTCTGTGTCTCTCTGTGTCTCTCACTGTCTCTCTGTGTCTCTCTGTGTCTCTCACTGTCTCTCTGTGTCTCTCTGTGTCTCTCACTGTCTCTCTGTGTCTCTCTGTGTCTCTCACTGTCTCTCTGTGTCTCTCACTGTCTCTCTGTGTCTCTCTGTGTCTCTCACTGTCTCTCTGTGTCCCTCACTGTCTCTCTGTGTCCCTCACTGTCTCTCTGTGTCTCTCACTCTCTCTGTGTCTCTCACTGTGTCTCACTGTGTCTCCCTCCCTCCCCATCGTGGGTGTTGCCATGGGGGTGCTATGTTCTCTCTGTACCTCTACATCTGATGGTCAGGTTCCCACACGAGCCACATTGTGGAGGGAATAGTTTGCAAAGTTTCTATATGTAAGAGACAATTCACTATGTGATTTTGTTTGGGGGTGGGGGGGGGGGGGGGGGTGGACATTTGTTGGGACTCAGTGCTGTGAGCACAAACACATTACTTTATGTTTAAATAGAATTAAAACAACATTGCCTGGTTCTGGGTTGAGATTTCTTTTGGAGGTGAGAGGCTGCCACAATTCCACACTTTATGTCAGGTTTGCAAGAATTGTCAGTGGTGTAAGCAGATAGCTTCTCTGTGTCTCTCTCCCTGTGTGTCTCTCTCTCTCTCACTCTGTGACAGAGTGGGGCGTAACACCAGCCACAAAGCCGGAACCTCCCAAACCTACACGTCTTTGGAGTGTGGGGGGGGGGAAACCGGAGCACCTGGAGGTAACCCACCAGGTCCGCGCTGACCAGCGATCGCCCCGCACAGTAGCACTATCCCACACACACCAGGGACCATTTACAATTTTGCAGATGTGGCAATCTAACCGACAAACCTGGAGCACCTGGAGAAAACCCACGCGGGTCACGGGGAGAACGTGCAAACTCCATACAGGCAGCGCCCGCAGTCGGGATGGAACCAGGGTCGGTGACGCTGTGAGGCAGCAACTCTACCGTTGCGCCATTTATCTTGGCTATTTCCAGAGGGTTTTGACCCAAAACGTTGATAATTCTCCCCCCACAGATGTTGTCCTTCCAGCGAGCTTCATCGCCGCGACACAATAAAAAAGTGAGCTTTATTTAGCAATATATCTACAACAAACAGCCGCAGCAGGTTCCAGCCCTGTCGTAGGCCTGAAGGACTGAGTACAAATACACGTCTGTCGGCAGGGACCGCTCACGTCTAAGGCTGGGGTCGGAGAGGAGAAAACGGGCTCCTGGCTTCTCATTCCCCCCTCCCTCCTCCTCGTCTCCAACCCTCCTCGTTGGCAACGGGTGAAATGAGATAAATAACCGTGCCCTGTACGTGAGGGGAAAAACTGCAGATGCTGGAGTAACTCAGCGGGACAGGCAGCATCTCGAGAGAAGGAACGGGTGACATTTTGGGTCAAGACCCTTTAGACTGAAGGTCAGGGGAGAGGGAGACAGGAGGAGGCCATTCGGCCCTTCGAGCCTGCCCCGCCACTCAATATGTTCATGACCGATCATCCACAATCAGTACCCCGTTCCTGCTTTCACCCCATATCCCTTGATTCCGTTAGCCCGAAGAGTTAAATCTAACTCTTGAATACATCTTGAATCCTGCACCTTCCTCACGCCCCTCTATAGATCAGCTTGAACAGAGAACAGTACAGCACAGGAACAGGCCCTTCGGCCCTCATTATCTGTGCTGAACATGATGCCATGAAAAATCTATCTCCTGTGCCTGCACGTGACCCATATCCCTCCAGTCTGCATATCCATGTGCCTCTCTAACAGCCTCATAAACACCACTATGGTATCTGCCTCCACCACCACCCCTGGCAGTGCGTTCCAGGCCCCCCACCCCCCTCGGTGTAAAACACTTGCCCCCCACATCTTTAAACTTTGCCCCCTCCCTTTGCCTGAATGTGACACGTGTCCTTTTTCTCCCAACCTTTGTGTCATTGAGTGATGCAGTGTGGAAATAGGCCCTTCCTTTGGCCCACACCGGCCAACATGTCCCAGCTACACTAGTCCCACCTGCCTGCGCTTGGTCCATATCCCTCCAAACCTGTCCTATCCATGGACCTGTCTAACTGTTTCTTAAACGTTGGGATAGTCCCAGCCTCAACTACCTCCTCTGGCAGCTTGTTCCATACTCCCACCACCCTCTGCGTGAAAAAGTCACCCCTCAGGTTCCTATCAAATCTTTCCCCCTTCACCTTGAACCTGTGTCCTCTGGTCCTCGATTCCCCTACTCTAGGCAAGAGACTCTGTGCGTCTACCCGATCTATTCCTCTCATGATTTTGTACACCTCTATAAGATCTCCCCTCATCCTCCTGCGCTCCATGGAATAGAGACCCAGCCTGCTCAACCTCTCCCTGTAGCTCACACCCTCTAGTCCTGGCAACATCCTCGTAAATCTCTGTACCCTTCCCAAGCTTGACAACAACACCAAGCTGGTAGAAGATGGGAGTGGATGGGGGTTGGTGGTGTGTGTGGACTGGCAAGGTAGCGTTTCTCCTGCAGTCGAGCTGGCAAAGCCCACACTGCCAGCTCGATTGTAGGGTAAACCTCAAAAATCAATTGCAGGATGATCTTGGGGGGAACTGGCGTGAGTTGGTGGCCTCCAGAGGTCCCGATGTCTCCGGCCCGTGGAGTTGAACGGATGGCCAATGCCAGCGAGGGGGGATTTCGGGAAGCCACTGAAGAGGGAGGTAGGGTGTGTGTGTGTGTGTGGCAGCGAGGGACAACTGTCCCATATATTGGGCTCAATTTGTTTGTCCCGTACGGGACCGTCCTTGCCCTGTATTAGGCCCGGGGGGCGCTGTAGGCCCGGGCACTGTAGGCCCCGACAGTGTAGGCCCCGACACTGTAAGCCCAGACTCTGTAGGCCCGGACACCTTAGCCCTGGGGGGCGCTGTAGGCCCGGATACTGTAGGCCCGGACACTGTAGCCCTGGAGGACACTGTAGGCCCAGACACTGTTGGCCCAGAGGCTGGGGTTCCGTCTAACGGAGGTGGAGCGGGAGCAGGTGGCCGCTGGCTGGGTGAGGTCACGCGGGGCGGTGAGGTCACCCCGTTGTCCCGTATTTGGGAGTGAGTAAGTTGGCACCCCCTGGCCCGAGGGGACGGGACGGCCGCCTGGGTTTCGGCGCCACAACCCCGCTCAGATGTTGGAGTCGTGCTCCACGTGCATGTTGTCCAACTGCTCCAGGATCAGCGTGACGGCGGGTGGTTCCACGCTCTCCCGCCTGCCCTCCAGCACCGCCAGCCGCTCACGTAGCTCGGACACCTGCCCCTGCAGTCTGGCGTTCTCTTCCTCCAGCCCCACCTTCAGTCGGTGCAGATCCGCGTTCTCCATCGCCAGCTGGCTCCCTCGCTGCAGGCGTGAGGGGGGGAACGAGAGAGGGTGGCGTTAGAGTGGGGAGGGGTACATCACCAGCCAACAACCTCTCCTGGACAACCCATACCCACGCAACGGCCAAGGAAAGCACGCCAACGCCTACCGCACGCCAACGCCTACCGCACGCCAACGCCTACCGCACGCCAACGCCTACCGCACGCCAACGCCCACTGCACGCCAACGCCCACCAACACCGACACGCACGCCAACGCCCACCGCACGCCAACGCCTACCGCACGCCAACGCCAACACGCACGCCAACGCCCACCGCACGCCAACGCCTATCGCACGCCAACGCCTACCGCACGCCAACACCGACAAGCACGCCAACGCCTACCGCACGCCAACGCCCACCGCACGCCAACGCCTACCGCACGCCAACACCGACACGCACGCCAACGCCCACCGCACGCCAACGCCCACCGCACGCCAACGCCCGCCAACGCCCGCCGCACGCCAACGCCTACCGCACGCCAATGCCTACCGCACGCCAACACCGACACGCACGCCACAACCGACACGCACGCCAACGCCTACCGCACGCCAACGCCCGCCGCACGCCAACGCCTACCTGCACACCTATCACGACCTTGGACCTGCAGATGCTGGAATCTGGAACCTAAACACCTCTCCCTTCCAACCCCGTCCCCTCGCTCTCTCACCCTCCCCCTCCCCACCCTCCCCCTCCCCACCCTCCCCCTCCCTCTCTCACCCTCCCTCCCTTACACACACCAATACACCCCTCCCTCCCTTCAATGCTACGCCTTCCACCCCCCAACCTCCTTCCACCCTCTACCCCACGCTCTCTCCCAAACATCTCTCTCCATCTCCATCCCCACCACCTTCCTTTACCCCCCCACGCGTCTTGCACCTCCACCCCCTCCCTCACACATCCTCCCTCACACATCCCCCCTCCCCCTCCCTCCCTCCCCTTCCCCCTCCCCTCGTTCCTCCCTCCCCCTCCGCCCACCCCCCTCCCTCTTTGTCCCCTCAATCCCCCTCCCCCTCCTTGTCCCCCTCCCCTTACCTTGTCACCCCTTTCCCCTCCTTACTTGTTCCCCTCCCCTTCCCTTGTCACGCCCCTCCCCCCTCCCACCTACCCCCCCCACTACCCTCCCCCCACGCCCCTCCCCCCCACTACCCCCCTCCCCTCCCCCCCTCCTACTACCCTCCCCCCCCACTACCCTCCCCCCCACTACCCTCCCCCCCACTACCCCGCGCCCCCCACTACCCTCCCCTCCCCTCCCCTCCCCCTCCCCTCCCCTCCCCCCCCTCCCCCTCCCCCCCAGCTCACCTGCTCTGCCACGTGTAGGCGTCGTGCCCAGTGCGGTGCGTCAGTGCTGCTGTGGTGCGGTGGGGGTGGGGGCGGGTGGTGGGTCGGGTTGGGGTCCCCGTGGTCTCGGCCGTCTCGCCGGCGGTGGGGCTGGGGTCCGGAGGGTCCGGAGGGGGGGCTCGGTCTGGGTGGAGCGGTGGGCGAGGGGTGGCCCTCGTGTGGTCGGGCAGCGCCAGGGGTTGGTCGCAGGCCGTTGTGCCCCAGCTCAGCGCCGTCCACCTGAGGGTAGGCGAAGATGTTGGGGTCGCTGCCTGCGGGGGGCGACAGAGAGCACGGTCACACCCACACAACAACAGCTTTCCACTGTACCTCGCGACACGCGACAATGAACCACGCTCAAACCGGGCGCAACATGGTGGCACAGCGGCATCTGTTTACAACTCCATCAATAGTTTAGTTTAGAGAACAGCGCGGAAACAGGCCTTCGGCCCATCGGGTCCGCGCCGACCAGCGATCCCCACACACTATCCTACGCCACACTAGGGACAATTTACACTCACACCAAGCCAATTAACCTACAAACCTGCACGTCTTTGGAGTGTGGAGGAAACCGAAGATCTCGGAGAAAACCCACGGGGGAACGTACAAACTCCGTACAGACAGTGCCCGTAGTCGGGGTGGAACCCGGGTCTCCCGAGATGCTCGAATTACTCCAGTACTCTGTGTCTTTTTTTGTCCTGGCACCACCTCTCTGCCAGTTTTCTCTCCTCTCTACTGCAATCAGTCTGAAGAAGGGTCCCGACCGAAACATCACCTCTCCCATGTCCTCCAGAGATGCTGCCTGAGCCGCTGAGTTACTCCAGCACTCTGTGTCTGTCTGTCCTGCGGATTAAACCACTGCCTCTGGGCCGCTCCAGAGTGGAGAGCTATAACCGTCAGTCTGAGCCCAGCAGAGGCCACAGTCCCTTCAAGATGGATCTTCAAGCCTTTCTGAATCGACCCACTCAACCCACGGTGAAGGAACTGCAGACGCTGGTTTACATCGAGGGCAGACACAGAGTGCTGGAGTAACTCAGCGGGGCAGGCAGCATCTCTGGAGAGAAGGAATGGGTGACGTCTCGGGTCGAGACCCTTCTTCAGACTGAGAAACCAGAGATGAAGACGGTGATGCAGGGAGATATAGAACAAATGAAAGAAAGATGTGCAAAAAAGTGACGGTGATAAAGGAGACAGGGCGTTGTTGGCTGTTTGCCGGGTGAGAACGAGAAGCTGGTGCGACTTGGGTGGGGGAGGGACGGAGAGAGAGGGCGAGCAGGGTCCAGAAGAAGGGTCTCAACCTGAAACGTCACCCATTCCTTCTCTCCAGAGATGCTGTCTGTCCCGCTGAGTTACTCCAGCATTTTGTGTCTTATCTTCCACCAGCCATGTTCACAGTGATAGGGAGTCGAGTAGAATTAGCCATTCGGCCATCAAGTCTACTCCACCATTCATCATGGCTGATCTATCTCTCCCTCCTAACCCCATTCCCTGCCTTCTCCCCATAACCCCTGCGCCCGCACTAATTAAGAAGTCTACAACACAAATCCAGGGGCAGCCGACATAACAGCAGGGATACAGTGACTGCAAATAAAATCGAGCCAGCGCCGCCATTCAATATGATCATGGCTGGTCATACAAAATCAGTACCCCGTTCCTGCTTTCCCCCCATATCCCCTGATTCCGTTAGCCCTAAGAGCTCAATCTAACTCTCTCTTGAGAACATCCAGTGAATTGGCCTCCACTACGAGGATGTTGCCAGGAACTCGAGGTTCTGAACTACAGGGAGAGGTTGAGTAGGCTGGGACTCTATTCCTTGGAGCGCAGAAGGATGAGGGGTGATCTTATTGAGGTGCGTACAAATCATGAGGGGAATAGATCAGGTAGACGCACAGAGTCCCTTGCTCAGAGTATGGGAATGGAGGACCAGAGGACATGGGTTTATGGTGAAGGGGGAAAGAGTTAATAAGGACTGGAGGAGTAACTTTTTTACTCAGAGGGTGGCAGGTGTATGGAACAAGCTGCCGGAGGAGGTGGTTGATGTTGGGACTATCATAAAATTGAAGACATTTGGACAGGTAAATGGGTAGAATAGGTTTGGAGGGATATGGGCCAATGCGGGCAGGTGGGACTAGTGCAGATGGGGCATGTTGGTCAGCATGGGCAAGTTGGGCCGAAGGGCCTGTTTCCACGCTGTATCACTCTATGATGGGGTTCACCATGACAGTCACTGCCCTGGGGTACAGCAATAGCACCACTAAACCTGCTCCACATTGGAGAGTTCAATGGCTGGTCCAGTGGAACAATGGTCTGTATCTCATCGAGATGGCCATCAACAGTCATAGAGTGACACAATGTGGAAACAGGCCCTTCAGCCCAACTTGCCCACACCGGCCAACATGTCCCAGCTACACTAGTCCCACCTGCCCGCGTTTGGCCCAGATCCCTCCAAACCTGTCCTATCCACGTACCTGTCTAAATGTTTCTTAAACATTGCGTTAGTCCCAGCCTCAACTACCTCCTCCAGCAGTTCGTTCCATACACCCACCACACTAACACTATCCTACACACACTGGGGACAATGTACATTTATATCCAGCCAATTAACCTTCAATCCTGCACGTCTATGGAGTGTGGGAGGAAACCGGAGCTCCCTGGAGAAAACCCACGCAGGTCACGGGGAGAACGTACAAACTCCGTTCAGACAGCGCCCGTAGTCGGGATGGAACCCGGGTCTCCGCGCCATCGTGCCGCCTTTATTAGCTGAAGATATCTTTCAGAACCAGAGGGAAACATGTTTAAGGGGGTAAAGATTTAATGGGAAGAGGTGGGGCAAGATTTTCACTCAGAGCAGTTGGGATATAGAACGAGCTGCCAGAGGGAGCAGGTGAGGCTGGTACTCTAACATTTAAAATACACTCGTGCTGAGTAGCAAAGGTTTAGAGGGATGTGGGCCAAACGTGGGCAAATGGGACTAGCTTAGTTGGGGCACCTTGGTCAGCGTGGATGAGCTGGGCCGAAGGGCCTGTGCTGTGCCTCTCTGATTGCCCGTCTCATTATTGAACGTTTATTGTTGCTGCCATATATTTGTAAAAAGCCGCCGTCAGACAGGAAATGGTGATGAAGAGGCAGGAAGGTGTTATTTAGTCCAGTCAGGTCAGATTAGATGCAATCTAAGACGAGCGGTGTGCACATCACAGCATTGTTACTGCCTTCTGCAGCTTTGCAGAACCCGACAGCACAGCCAGAGGCCATTCTGCCCACCACACTAGTGCTATCTTAGAAACATAGAAAACAGGTGCAAGAATAGGCCATTCGCCCCTTCGAGCCAGCACCGCCATTCAATAAGATCATGGCTGATCATCCACAATCAGTACCCCGTTCCTGCTTTCTCCCCACATCCCTTGATTCCGTTAGCCCCAAGAGTTAAATCTAACTCTCTCTTGAAAACATCCAGTGAATTGGCCTCCGCTGCCTTCTGTGTCTTTAGACTTGGCTTTAGAGATACAGCACGGAGACAGGCCCTTCGGCCCCCTAAGTCCGTGCCGACCAGCGATCCCCACACTAATTTACCGAAGCCAATTACCCTACAAACCTGCACGTCTTTGGAGTGTGGGAGGAAACCGGAGCACCAGGAGAAAACCCACGCAGGTCACGGGGAGAACGTACAAACTCCGTACAGACAGCGCCCGAAGTCGGGATGGAACCCGGGTCTCCGGCGCTGTAATCACTGTCAGGCAGCAACTCTACCGCTGCGCCACCGTGCGGACTCGGTGGGCCGAAGGGCCTGATTCCATACTGTATTTCTAAACTAAACTCAGAGGATTACTGCAGACAAATGCCACCTTCTCTTGAATCACAAGTAGTACTAAATGCTACTTACTCCCTTATCCTGTATCTGTACACTGTGGACGGCTCGATTGTAATCATATATTGTCTTCCCGCTGACTGGTTAGCACGCAACAAAAGCTTTCCACTGTACACACGTGACAATACACTACACTGAACTGTGCGTGTGTCAGTGAGACCATGCAATGGGTTACTGGGTGAGTGTGGACAAGTGGGAGGAGGTTAGGAGTCGGGCAGCAACACTATTGCTGTGCCACCGTGCCACCCCACTCTTCCTCACACTCCAGTTCCAGTTCAGACAAGGTCACTCCAGCACTTTGTGGCTTTTCTTTGCCAACCTGCGCCTGCGTTGCCTTGTGTCGACGCCATACGCAGGAGACAACACAGGAAGTGCAGAAATAAAAATCAGCAGAGAGAGAGAGAGAGAGAGCAAGCAGCTAAAGGGCAGGTCACGGTACAGTCCACATGCTGCCTCACAGCGCCAAAGACCCGGGTTCCATCCCGACTACGGGTGTTGTCTGCACGGAGTTTGTACGTTCTCCGAGTGCTCCGGTTTCCTCCCACACTCCAAACATGTACAGGTTTGTAGGTGAATTGCCTTCGGTAAAATTAAAAATGATCCCTAATGTGTAGGATAGTGTTAATGTGTGAGGATCGCTGGTCAGCACGGACTCGGTGGGCCGAAGGGCCTGTTTCCGCGCTGTGTCTCAAAACTAAACCAAACAGCCCTGATCCCAAATGTCACCCATCCACGTTCTCCACAGATGCTGCCCGACCCGCTGAGTTACTCCAGCACCCTGCGTCTATTTTTAACAGGATCTTTTTTTTCTGTGTCTCAGTAACATGACATTAATAAACCTTACCTGCACACACACACACGCACACAGACACACACACGCACACACTCTCACACACACACTGACATGCGCACACAGACACACACACATGTACCCACACACACACTCAAATATATACACACACACACACACACACACACACACATTTACACAAAACCACATACAGGCCTACGCTGGACTGATCATTGTGTGTGTGTGTGGGGCGTGTGTGTGTGGTGTGTGTGTGTGTGTGGGGCGTGTGTGTGTGTGTGTGCGTGGGGTGTGTGTGTGTGTGTGGGGCGTGTGTGTGTGGGGTGTGTGTGTGTGTGTGTGTGTGTGTGTGGGGTGTGTGTGTGTGTGTGTGTGGGGTGTGTGTGTGTGTGTGTGTGTGCGTGTGTGTGGTTGTGTGTGTGTGTGTGTGTGTGTGTGTGTGTGTGTGTGTGTGTGTGTGTGTGTGTGTGGGGTGTGTGTGTGTGTGTGTGTGTGTGTGTGTGTGTGTGTGTGGGGCGTGTGTGTGTGGGGGGCGTGTGTGTGTGTGTGTGTGTGTGTGTGTGTGTGTGTGTGTGTGTGTGTGTGTGTGTGTGTGTGGTGTGTGTGTGTGTGGGGTGTGTGTGTGTGTGTGGGGTGTGTATGTGTTACCGTGGGCACGGTGGGGGGCTGTGGTGGGTGCGGACGGTGTGTTGGGGCCCGGCTGTGAGTGGTCGCTCTTGCTGCGTCTCCGGCATTCCTGCATCACCGTGTCACGACAATGCTTGTGGCTGTTGATGCCGCAGTCTGCAGAGAGGGGGAGAGGGGGAGAGAGGGAGAGAGGGGGGAAGGAGAGGGGGAGGGAGGGAGAGATGGGGAGAGAGAGAAGGAGAGAGGGGGGAGGGGAGAGAGAGAGGGGGGGGAGGGGGAGAGGGGAGAGAGTGAGCGAAGGTGAGAGGGGGAGAAAGGGGGATGGAGAGAGATAGAGAGAGAGAGTGGGTGAGAGGGAGAGGGGAGAGAGTGAGAGAAGGTGAGAGGGGGAGGGAGGGAGAGAGGGGGGAAGGAAAGGGGGGGGGATAGGGGGATAGAGAGAGAGAGGGAGGGAGGGGGGAGAGGGGGAGGGAGAGAGAGCTCAGGTTAGCGATGTCTCTCCATGTACAACACACTGCACCATAACCGCACCCGAGATGCAGAATGGCTGTCAGGAGTGGCGGTGTCAAGATGAAGCAATGATCACATGCCATCCCATCCCATCCCATCCCATCCCATCTCAATCCCAACCCCATCCCATCCCATCCCATCCCCCCTCCCCATCCCATCCCATCCCATCCCATCCCATCTCAATCCCAACCCCATCCCATCCCATCCCATCCCCCCTCCCCATCCCATCCTCGTCCCACCTCATTCTAATCCCATCCCATCCCATCCCATCTCAATCCCAACCCCATCCCATCCCATCCCCCCTCCCCATCCCATCCCATCCCATCCCCATCCAATCTCATCCCATCCCATCTCATCCCATCCCATCCCCATCCCATCTCATCCCATCCCATCCCCATCCAATCTCATCCCATCCCATCCCATCCCCATCCAATCTCATCCCATCCCATCCCATCTCATCCCATCCCATCCCATCCCCATCCAATCTCATCCCATCCCAACCCATCTCATCCCATCCCATCCCCATCCAATCTCATCCCATCCCATCCATCCCCATCCCAATCCCATCCCCCTCCTCATCCCCCTCCTCATCCCCATCCCATCCCCTCCCCACCCCACCCCCATTGTCCCTGAGTCCCTGGCACTGTGCCGCCCGACTGGATAGCGAGGAAACCAAAGCCCTTCACTGTACCTCGGTGCAGGTGGCAATAATGAGCGTGAGCCTGGCGCTGTTCCAGGCGGATCAGACGGCGCTACCGCGGCAGCGTGCCGTACACGAGCGCTATCCCACACGCACTGGGGACAACGTCCACTCGAGGAGCAGCACTCCGGAGCCACGGAGGGGAGTGGGGGGGGGGGGCAGGGCGATGGAGAGCGCAGCCTTGAAGGATGCACGAGGTTTAATGAAAACAGGGTCGGAAGATTCCATCATTCCCAGGAGTGCTTCCCTGCTTCCAGTAGACCGGCCCGTGTGGGACATGGGCCCAGGTCTTCAGTCTGAGGCCCAAGAGACAACCCCTCTCCCTGTGACCAGACCAACTATCTGAGCTCCCGGCTGCCAAACACTCCCCCTCCCACTCCCACACTGACCTCTCTGTCCTGGGCCTCCTCCACTGTCAGAGTGAGGCCCAGCGCAAACTGGAGGAACAGCACCTCATATTTCGCGTGGGCAGCTTACACCCCAGCGGTATGAACATTGACTTCTCTAACTTCAAGTAGCCCCGGCATTCCCTCTCTCTCCATCCCTCCCCCACCCAAGTCGCACCAGCTTCTCGTTCTCACCCAGCAATCAGCTGACAACGGCCTGTTCCCTTTATCATCGTTACTCTTTCATTCATTTGTTCCACACCTCTCCACATCACCGTCTATATCTCTCGTTTCCCTCTCCCCTGACTCTCAGTCTGAAGAAGGGTCTCGACCCAAAACGTCACAGATTCCTTCTCTCCAGAGATGCTGCCCGACCCGCTGAGTTACTCCAGCATTTTGTGTCTGTCTCCAGCTTGGTCAGAGGGGGGGGGAGGAGATCGAGGGTGGTCTTGTTGCCTCCTAACATGGGAGGGGTACGTTAACCGCAGCCAAGATTCAAGCTCTGCGGAGAGGCAACAAGAACGCTAGTCCTCCCCTCCAGACGCCACGACACGGGAAGCCTTGGCTGCAACAGATGTTCACAGCAGCGACACATCTGGGCCAGGCATGTTCAGCACAGCTGCACAAAAGCATCGGTAACATTAAACAACTCACCGTGTGCACCGAGCGAAAGTCAGACACTCACCGTGAAACCAGATCCAGGCATTTACACACAGCTGTTTAGTTTAGTTTAGTTTAGAGATACAGCGCGGAAACAGGCCCTTCGGCCCACCGAGTCCGTGCCGACCAGCGATCCCCGCACACTAACACTATCCCACACCCACTAGGGACAATTTACACACACACCAAGCCAATTGACCTACAAACCTGCACGTCTTTGGAGAGTGGGAGGAAACCGAGGATCCCGGAGAAAACCCACGCAGGTCACGGGGAGAACGTACAAACTCCGTACAGACGGCGCCCGTAGTCGGGATGGAACCCGGGTCTCTGGCGCTGTAAGCGCTGTAAGGCAGCAACTCTACTGCAGCGCCACTAATGCGGAGATGTTTGCTATCACCGCCAAATATAGAAAATAGAAAAATAGACAGGGCCTGACCCACAACATTGCTCATCCATGTTCTCCAGAGACAGGTGCAGAATGCTGGAGTAACTCAGTGGGCCAGGCAGCATCTCTGGCAGAACCCGCCCCCTCCCCTGACATCAGTCTGAAGAAGGGTCTCGACCCGAAACGTCACCCATTCCTTCGCTCCAGAGATGCTGCCTGACCCGCTGAGTTACTCCAGCTTTCTTCTGTCCATCTTCAGTGTGAAGCAGCTGCCCACTTTACCCACGGTTGTACACGTGGTCCATGTGGGTGCTTTTCCCCAAGAGTCTCGTGCCTGGCATGGTGTTGAATCACACAGGAATGGAGAGTCCACACTCTCCTGGTTCAATGGTGCCATGATGCTTTATTTAAGGTCACGTCTTGAGGAATAGGAGCAGAGTTAGGCCATTCGGCCCATCAAGTCTACTCTGCCATTCAATCATGGCTGATCTATCTCACCCTCCTAACCCCATTCTCCTGCCTTCTCCCCATAACCCCTGACACCCGTACTAATCAAGAACCTATCTATCTCCGTTAAAAATATCCACTGACTTGTGGCCTCCACAGCCGTCTGTGGCAATGAATTCCACAGATTCACCACCCTCTGACTGAAGAAATTTCTCCTCATTTCCTTCGTAAAAGAACGTCCTTTAATTCTGAGGCTGTGCCCTCTGGTCCTAGACTCTCCCACTAGTGGAAACATCCTCTCTACATCCACTCTATCCAGGCCTTTCACTATTCTGTACGTTTCAATGAGGTCCCCCCTCATCCTTCTAAACTCCAGCGAGTACAGACCCAGTGCCCACAAACGCTCATCATAGGTTAACCCACTCATTCCTGGGATCGTTCTTGTAAACCTCCTCTGGACCCTCTCCAGAGCCAGCACATCCTTCCTCAGATACGGGGCCCAAAACTGTTCACACGACTCCAAATGCGGTCTGACCAGCACCTTGTAGAGCCCCAGCATTACATCCCTGTTTTTGTATACAAGCGCTCTCGAAATAAATGCTAACATTGAGTTTGCTTTCTTTACTACTGATTCGACTTGCAGATTAACCTTTTGGGAATCCCGCACCAGCGCTCCCAAGTCCCTCTGCACCTCCGATTTCTGGATTCTCTCCCCATTTAGAAAATAGCCTATGTCTTTATTCCTACAACCAAAATGCACGCCTCCACACTTTGCTACGCTATACTCCATCGGCCATTTCTCGGCCCATTCTCCCAACCACCCGACCCGTCGAAGTCCATTTTGTTACACCTGTAACTGTGCAGTTAAATTCTTTTTGCATCCATCACACACGCGGGCTCCACCATTTTTGTGGACCTCCTCCGCACCCTTCACAAAGCCCCCTCGTCCTTCCTGTAATGGGCTGACCAGAACGGAGTGTGTACAGGAAGAAACCTCCGTTTAAACCGCAGATGGACACGAAAGGTGGAGGCCAGTGGGGCGTGGCTGTGTTCTGCAGCTGCGGCTCACCGGCAGTCTCTCCGTTTTTTTTGTTGTGTTTTTTTGTCATTGTTGATGTTAAATGTACGTTTTGTTTTATTTTTAATTCTGTGTATGTAGGGGGGTGGTGGGGGGGTTGGGGGAAACCTTTTTTTCAATCTCCTCCTCAACGGAGATGCGACCTTTACCGTGTCGTATCTCCGTTCGCGCAACGGCCTAACATCGTGGAGTCGGCGGCCTCCAGCTGGGATCGACCTCGAAGACTCCGGTCGCAGGGCCTGGACTTACCATCTCGGAGGCTTCGGCCGTGGGCCCTGCAGACCGCAACATCGGGAGCTCGCAGGTCCCTGGCTGGCGACCGGCTTTTGGGAGCTCCAGCCGTAGCAGCTTCGACCGCCCCGAAGCACGAGGCATGATCAACCCGCCCGCAGGCCCTTCATCGCCCTGCGTGGCTCGGCCGCGGCACTTTACATCGCCCGGTGGGGGCTCAGGACTCTCATCGCCCTGCGTGGCTCGGCCGCGGCATTTTCCATCGCCCGGTGGGGGCTCAGGACTTTCTTCGGCCTGCTCGGCTCGACCCTGGGACTTTCCATCGCCCGGTGGGGGCTTCAAGGGGTTGGGAGCCTCGATCGCCTCGTGGCACCACGGGAGAAGAACGAGGAGGAGATAAGACTTTGCCTTCCATCACAGTGAGGGTATGCCTAGAGCAATCACTGTGATGGCTGTTTTGTGTAAAAAATTGTATCTGTGTGTCTTGTGTTCTTTAATGTCTACTGCCGGACCCTGACGTGAGAGGACGCTGGCGTTGTGTATTCGCCGCTTTTCCGTCAGGATAGTTTGTCTGTTTGTCTGTTTGTTTCTATGTTAATTGTATTTGTAAAGCGCTTTGTGCATGTGTTAAGGCGCTATATAAAATAAATATATTATTATTATTATTATTGTCAATGGAAATTTCTGAGGCGGTATTGACAGATTCTTGATCAGTATGGGTGTCAGGGGAAACGGGGAGAAGGCAGGAGAATGGGGTTAGAGTCATAAAGTCATAGAGTGCTACAGTGTGGAAACAGGCCCTTTGGCCCAACTTGCCCACACCGCCCAACATGTCCCAGCTACACTAGTCCCACCTGCTTGCGCTTGGTCCATATCCCTCCAAACCTGTCCTATCCATGTACCTGTCTAACTGTTTCTTAAACGACGGGATAGTCCCAGCCTCAACTACCTCCTCTGGCAGCTTGTTCCATACACCCACTATCTTCTGTGTGAAAAAGTTACCCCTCAGATTCCTATTAAATCTTTTCCCCTTCACCTTGAACCTGTGTCCTCTAAAGGTTGAGAGGAAAAGATAGATCAGCCATAATTGGGTGGGGGAGTAGACTCGATGGGCCGAATGGCCCAATTCTGCTCCTATTCCTCAAGACATGACCTTAAATAAAGCACCATTGAACCAGGAGAGTGTGGAGTCTCCATTCCTGTGTGATTCAGCACCATGCCAGGCACGAGACTCTTGGGGAAAAGCACCCACATGGACTATGGGTAGAACCGTGGGTAAAGCGGGCAGCTATGTACCCGTACACACAACCACCCGCCACACAGCCACTGATAAACCACACTGGTGAGGCCAGCCTTACCCTGACATCTGTATCCTTGCTTGATCACACCCCACAGCTGCCAAGGGAAAAGAGAGAACAATTACCATCAGACCGAAAATAACCAGAGAACCTTTTATATCATCACAGTAGCACAATGCCCATGTTATTAAACACTGAACACCGTTGTTTGAGAACACGATGGAAGATCAATGGTTGGCATTTGAAACATAGAAGCGTACAGTGGACGCAGCCCAGACCATCACACAAACCAACCTCCCTTCCATCGACTCCATCTACACCTCGCGCTGCCTCGGCAAGGCCAGCAGCACAATCAAGGACCAGTCTCACCCCGGCCACTCCCTCTTCTCCCCTCTCCCATCGGGCAAGAGGTACAGAAGTGTGAAAACGCACACCTCCAGATTCAGGGGCAGTTTCTTCCCAGCTGTTATCAGGCAACTGAACCATCCTACCACAACCAGAGAGCAGTGCTGAACTACTATCTACCTCATTGGTGACCCTCGGACTATCCTTGATCTGACTTTGCTGGCTTTACCTTGCACTAAACGTTATTCCCTTATCATGTATCTTTGTGAATGGCTCGATTGTAATCGTGTGTTGTCTTTCCGCTGGCTGGTTAGCACGCAACAAAAGCTTTTCCCTGTACCTCGGTACACGTGACAATAAACTACACTGAACTTTCCTCAAATTAGGAGACCAAAATAGATCTAGACGGTGGTGTAGAGAGATATAAAACCAATGATAAAGGAAACAGGCCGTGGTTAGCTGTGGGCTAGGTGAAAACAAGTTACAGACAATGAGACTCAACAAGATGACTTTGAAGCTGGTACCACTTGGGTGGGGGGGGGGGGACGGAGAGAGAGGGAAAGCACAGGTTACTTGAAGTTGGAGAAGTCAATGTTCATACCGCTGGGGTGTAAGCTGCCCAAGCAAAATATCAGGTGCTGTTCCTCCAATTTGCGCTGGGCCTCACTCTGACAGTGGAGGAGGCCCAGGACAGAGAGGTCAGTGTGGGAGTGGGAGGGGGAGTTGAAGTGTTTAGGAAACTCGTCATTCCAAGCCTTGGAAAACATAGCAAGATACACCTATCATGACTATCATGCAGCTCACACCCCAGCGGTGTGAATATTGATTCACGTAATCCCAGCATTCCCTCTCTCTCTCCATCCTTCCCCATCCCAAAGTCGCACCAGCTTCTCGTTCTCACTTAGCAAACAGCTAACAATGGCCTGTTTCCTTTATCATTGTTACTTTTTTGCACATCTTTCATTCATTTGTTCTACAACTCTCTACAAAACTGTCTATACCTCTTGTCTCCCTCTCCCCTGACTCTCAGTCTGAAGAAGGGTCTCGACCCGAGACGTCACCCATTCCTTCTCTCCAGAGATGCTGCCTGACCCACTGAGTTACTCCAGCGTCTTGTGCCAGTGGACACCCAGCCTAACGGTCTCGGACGAACGACTTACGAATCCGGTGCAGTTGTCACAGAAGGTCGGCCTCTTGTAGGTGTTCTCCTGGAAGTTGTGCCGGAAGCCCAGGGTGAGCTTGGAGCAGATGGAGCTGGCCCGGAGGAGGTAGGCAGTGATCTCCTCACGGCTGATCAGATCCTTGCTGCAGTAACAACACAACCAGGCTCACTAGACCAGCGGCAAGACGGCAGACCACCCCGTAAATAAACCCACCGGCCCCCCACCCGCCCACGCTGCCCCCCACCCACACTGCCCCCCACCCACCCACGCGGCGTCCCACCCACGCACGCTGCCCCCCCACCCACGCACGCTGCCCCCCACCCACCCACACACACTTCCCCCCACCCACCCACGCTGCCCCCCACCCACACTGCCCCCACCCACACTGCCCTCCACCCACACTGCCCCCCACCCACACTGCCCCCCACCCACACTGCCCCCCACCCACACTGCCCCCCACCCACACTGCCCCCCACCCACACTGCCCCCCACCCACACTGCCCCCACCCACACTGCCCCCCACCCACACTGCCCCCCACCCACACTGCCCCCACCCACACTGCCCCCCACCCACCCACACTGCCCCCACCCACACTGCCCCCCACCCACACTGCCCCCCACCCACACTGCCCCCCACCCACACTGCCCCCCACCCACACTGCCCCCCACCCACACTGCCCCCCACCCACCCACACTGCCCCCCACCCACACTGCCCCCCACCCACACTGCCCCCCACCCACACTGCCCCCCACCCACACTGTCCCCCACCCACGCTGCGTGGGTGGGAGGAAACCGAAGCACCCGGAGAAAACCCACGCAGGAACGTACAAACTCCACACTTACCGATCTTTATCCAAGATGAAGATTGAAAACGGGAAACTGGCAGCGATTTTCTCAAACTCTTCTTGGGAGATGTAACCATCCTGATCGTGGTCGTAGTTTTTAAAAACCGACTGCAGGGTGAGGGAGGAAAACGCGTCAGATGTCCTGGTGCCCGTCCCACTGAGTCACGCCAGGTATCTGTGTCTATCTGCCTCAGGTGCCCTGGTGCCCGTACCACCGAGAGTCACGCCAGGTACGTGTGTTTATCTTCTGCATGAAGATTGATTTCATACCGGCATAGTCCTGACGTGAGCCTGTAGGTCCCACACACCCTGGTGGTCCCACACACACACACACACCCTGGTGGTCCCACACACACACACACACCCTGGTGGTCCCACACACACACACACACACACCCTGGTGGTCCCACACACACACACACACACCCTGGTGGTCCCACACACACACACACACACCCTGGTGGTCCCACACACACACACACACACTGGTGGTCCCACACACACACACACACACTGGTGGTCCCACACACACACACCCTGGTGGTCCCACACACACACACACACACTGGTGGTCCCACACACACACACACCCTGGTGGTCCCACACACACACACACACACACTGGTGGTCCCACACACACACACACACACACTGGTGGTCCCACACACACACACACCCTGGTGGTCCCACACACACACACACACTGGTGGTCCCACACACACACACACACTGGTGGTCCCACACACACACACACACACCCTGGTGGTCCCACACACACACACACACTGGTGGTCCCACACACACACACACTGGTGGTCCCACACACACACACTGGTGGTCCCACACACACACACACCCTGGTGGTTCCACACACACACACACTGGTGGTCCCACACACACACACACACTGGTGGTCCCCCACACACACACACACACTGGTGGTCCCACACACACACACTGGTGGTCCCACACACACACACACACCCTGGTGGTCCCACACACACACACACACACTGGTGGTCCCCCCCACACACACACACCCTGGTGGTCCCACACACACACACACTGGTGGTCCCACACACACACACACACACACTGGTGGTCCCACACACACACACACACACTGGTGGTCCCACACACACACACACACACTGGTGGTCCCACACACACACACACACCCTGGTGGTCCCACACACACACACACACCCTGGTGGTCCCACACACACACACACACACTGGTGGTCCCACACACACACACACACCCTGGTGGTCCCACACACACACACCCTGGTGGTCCCACACACACACACCCTGGTGGTCCCACACACACACACACACACACACCCTGGTGGTCCCACACACACACACACTGGTGGTCCCACACACACACACACCCTGGTGGTCCCACACACACACACACTGGTGGTCCCACACACACACACCCTGGTGGTCCCACACACACACACACACCCTGGTGGTCCCACACACACACACACTGGTGGTCCCACACACACACACACCCTGGTGGTCCCACACACACACACCCTGGTGGTCCCACACACACACACCCTGGTGGTCCCACACACACACACACCCTGGTGGTCCCACACACCCTGGTGGTCCCACACACACACACCCTGGTGGTCCCACACACACACACCCTGGTGGTCCCACACACACACACACCCTGGTGGTCCCACACACCCTGGTGGTCCCACACACACACACCCTGGTGGTCCCACACACACACACACTGGTGGTCCCACACACACACACCCTGGTGGTCCCACACACACACACCCTGGTGGTCCCACACACACACACACCCTGGTGGTCCCACACACACACACACACCCTGGTGATCCCACACACACACACACACACTGGTGGTCCCACACACACACACCCCTGTGGCACCCACATATGCTGGTGATACCCACACACCCTCCCATGTGCCATTGCCCCTGGTGAACTCTGGCAGTGCCCACAGTGAACCCTGGCAAACCCCTCTGTGAACCCCGGCAGTGCCCACATATCCTCCTGTGTGCCACAGCCCCGTGAACCTCGGCGGACCCCACATACTCACGTCGACCAGCTGGCGGACGTGCTTGCTGATGGTGATGGCGTCCAGCTTGGGAGCGACCGACGCCCACTCCGCAACCACCGGTGGCTTACAGGGTGGCACCGTCTGTGGGCACAGAGCACACGGCATAGAACTAGTGGAACATCAACACACAGACACACACACACACGGCATAGAGCTAGTGGAACACACGCACATACACACGGCATAGAGCTAGTGGAACATCAACACACACACACACACACACACGGCATAGAGCTAGTGGAACATCAACACACAGACACACACACACGGCATAGAGCTAGTGGAACACACGCACATACACACACACACGGCATAGAGCTAGTGGAACATCAACACACACACACACACACACGGCATAGAGCTAGTGGAACATCAACACACACACACACACACACGGCATAGAGCTAGTGGAACATCAACACACACACACACACACACACGGCATAGAGCTAGTGGAACATCAACACACAGACACACACACACGGCATAGAGCTAGTGGAACATCAACACACAGACACACACACACGGCATAGAGCTAGTGGAACACACAGACACACACACGGCATAGAGCTAGTGGAACATCAACACACAGACACACACACACGGCATAGAGCTAGTGGAACACACAGACACACACACGGCATAGAGCTAGTGGAACATCAACACACAGACACACACACACGGCATAGAGCTAGTGGAACATCAACACCCACACACACACAGCATAGAGCTAGTGGAACACACGCACATACACACGGCATAGAGCTAGTGGAACACACACGCACACACGGCATAGAGCTAGTGGAACATCAACACACTCACACACACACACCCCACACACACAACCACACACCCCACACACACAACCACACACCCCCCACACATACACACACCCCACACACACACCCCACACACACACACTCACCACACACACACACACCCCACACACACCCCACCCCACACACACACTCACCCCACACACACACACACTCTGACACACACACACACATCCCACTCACACACACACACACACACACCCCACACACACACGCACTAACACTGACACTCACATACATAAACACACAGCATAGAGCTGTTGGCACAGATGTGGAACACCGACACACACACATGCACACACACTCACACGCGCACACACATTCATACATACAGACTGACACACACACACACACTCAGACACACACACGCGCGCACATACACTTACTCTGACACGCACACACGCTCAGACACACACACATGCACGCACTCGCACACATACACACTCACTCTGACACACACACTCACACACACCCTCACACACAGACATCCACTCACACACACTGACACTGGCACACACATACATACTCACAGAATAACACACGCACACTCACACACACACACATACGCACACACGCACACTCATTGGCTTGGAGTATGTGTAAATTGTCCCGTGTGTGTAGGATAGTGTTAGTGTGCGGGGATCGCTGGCCGGCACAGACTCGGTGGGCCGAAGGGCCTGATTCCGCGCTGTATCTCTAAACTAAACTGAACTAAACTAAACCCACCTCCTTAGTAATGGGCTAATTACAATTTGTGAGGCCATTTGTAAGATCAAAGGATTCCACTCAGGCACATCTTGAAGTATATTGAAAACATACCAGGACTTGATGAATGTAATCTGACCTCTCCCCCTCCAGCTGTTCTCTGCAGATGCTTCTGGTCTTACAATGCAGAGCCAGCAATGGTGGCAGACATGTTGTGCTATTGGTAGAAAGATACAGCACGGAATCAGGCCCTTCGGCCCACCGAGTCCACGCCGACTATCCATCACACTAGGTTCCACGTTATCCCACTCTCTCATCCACTCCCTACACACCAGGGGCAATTTACAGAGGGGCCGATTAACCCACAAACCCGCACGCCTTTGGGATGTGGGAGGAAACCGGAGCACCCGGAGGGAACCCACGCGGTCACAGCGAGAACGTGCAAACTCCACACAGACAGCGCCCGGGGTCAGCATCGAACCCGGGTCTCTGTGGCAGTAATCCCAACTCCAGTGAAATAAAGCCAGCAAGTACTGGGGATAATCGTGGGGTCAGGCAGCGCGTGTGGGGAGAGAAACAGAGATGAGCTTTCAGAGGGTCTGAAGAAGGGTCCCAAACTGAAATGTCACCAATCCATGTTCTACAGAGATGTTGCCTGACCAAGTCACAAGGGCGGCACGGTGGCACAGCGGTAGAGTTGCTGCCTCACAGCGCCGGAGACCCGGGTTCCATCCCGACTACGGGTGCCGTCTGTACGGAGTTTGTACGTTCTCCCCGTGACCTGCGTGGGTTTTCTCCGGGTGCTCCGGTTTCCTCCCACTCTCTAAAGACGTGCGGGTTTGTAGGTTAATTGGCTCCAGTAAAGATTGTAAATTGTCCCTGGTGTGTGTGGGATAGTGTTAGTGTGCGGGGATCGCTGGTCGGTGTGGACCCGGTGGGCCGAAGGGCCTGTTTCCGCACTGTATCTCTAAACTAAACTAAACTAAACACTAATAATATGTACAATACTAAATGATTCAAAACAAAACTGACCACCATGGTAGAAGTTAAAGAAATAATCTTAAATGACTGTTTCCCCGTGCTTATTAAGGATGCATTTAACCCACCCGTGGTGCCCAGCGATCCTGGACATCCCCCCGGGTGCTCGTGGGCAGCGCCTGGTCCCTCTCTAGTGCCACCTGGGCGCGGATGTAACCCGTGGGGCAGGCAGCCGGCTCGGGCAGTGCCCTCCTCCGCCTGGCACCATGACTCGCGGATGGCCAGCTTGGCCAGGCCCAGGAGTAACCCAACCCAGGACATCCTCACCCCCCCTAAGCTCCCCCTCTGCTAATTGATCACCGGTGTTACGGAGGCGTGCGTGCGTGATGGCTGGACTGCGTGCGCGTTGAGCTGTTGCTTACCGCCGTCCGATGAGTCTTGGGCTCCCTGGTGTAGGACAGCTTGTAGATCTCATCCTCGGTGTAGTAGAGGTCGAGCGACAGCTGGGAGAGACGGGACAGGGCGATTAGCGGGGAGGCCGGGGAGCGCGGCGTGGCGTGGACGGGTACGGACGCGGGAAGGGCTCGCCGCGGACTCAGCCGGCACAAGCCCCGGCTGCCAACAAGAAGAACGGTGCTAACTGGTGGGAAGGCCACACTGCTCTCAGCTCTGGTGTCCTGTGGGAACAGAATATCACGACACAGCATGGTGGAGCAGCGGTAGAGTTGCTGCCTCACAGCGCTGGAGACCCGGGTTCCATCCCGACTACGGGCGCTGTCTGTACGGAGTTTGCACGTTCTCCCCGTGACCTGCGTGGGTTTTCTCCGGGTTCTCCGGTTTCCTCCCACATTCCAAAGACGTGCAGGTTTGTAGGTTAATTGGTGTGGTATAAATGTTTGTTTTAAAATCATCCCTGGTGTGTGTAGGATAGTGTTAGTGTGCGGGGATTGCTGGTCGGCACGGACTCGGTGGGCCGAAGGGCCTGTTTCCGTGCTGTATCTCTAAACTAAACTAAATACTGAACAGTCGGGGACAGCGTGGCGAACCTGGCTCACTGGAGCTCCGAGACAGCAGTCCTACCCGCTGCACCACCGTGCCACCCTTAATGTGGGAGAAAACTAGAGCACCCGGAGGAAACCCACGTGGTCACAGGGAGAACGTGCAAACTCCGCATCGACAGCATCTGAGCTCAGGATCGAACCGGGGAACCATATGATCAAGACACACTCTAATCTAAGACACACTCTAGTCTGAAGAAGGGTCTCGACCCGAAACGTCACCCATTCCTTCTCTCCCGAGATGCTGCCTGACCTGCTGAGTTACTCCAGCATTTTGTGAATAAATCGATTTGTACCAGCATCTGCAGTTATTTTCTTACACTCTAATCTTTACCTGATTTGTGTTAGTTTGGTTTAGTTTAGTTTAGCGATACAGTGCAGAAACAGGCCCTTCGGCCCACCAGGTCCGCGCCGCCCAGCGATCCCCGCACACTAACACTATCCTACACACACTAGGGCAATTAGCAATTTTTATCAAGCCAATTAACCTACAAACCTGTATGTCTTTGGAGTGTGGGAGGAAACCAGAAAAACTACGCAGGTCACGGGGAGAACGTACTAACTCCGTACAGACAGCACCCGTGGTCAGGATGGAACCCGGGTCTCCGGCGCTGTGAGGTAGCAACTCTACCGCTGCACCACCGTGCCGCCATTTTTTTCTCCCCCCGATTTAGCACATTGTTTGCAAAGCCTTCAGAAGGGAGAGTATGGCTTTTAGTTCAGAGACACAGCACGGAAACAGGCCCTTTGGCCCACCGAGTCCGCACACTAACACCATCCTTTTTACAATGAACATTTTCTTTACCGAAGCCAATTAACCTACAAACCTGCGCTCTTTGGAGGATCCACCCCAGGAACCAGCTGATACAGAGACTACATCTGTCCCTGACTTGTGTTGGTTGGAACCGAAGGTAGACACAAAATGCTGGAGTAACTCAGTGGGTCAGGCAGCATCTCTGGAGAGAAGGAATGGGTGACATTTCGGGTCGAGACCCTTCTGCAGACTGAGGTTGGGGTTGCCCTTGGTCTGTGGGGTCAGGATTGAACCCGGGTCTCTGGTGCCGCGAGGCAGCAACTCTACCGCTGTGCCACCTGTGCCTGCCCCACCATGGCTGGGGAGCCTCACTAGGGTTGCCAACTGTCCCGTATTAGCCGGGATATCCCGTATATTTGGCTAAAGTGGTTTGTGCCACACGGGATCGCCCTTGTCACGTATTAGGCCCGGGGGGCGCTGTAGGCCCGGACACTGTGGGCCTAGACGCTGTACGTCCGGACGCTGTAAGCCCCGACGCTGTAGGCCTGGACGCTGTAGGCCCGGACGCTGTAGGCCCGGACGCTGTAGGCCCGGACACTGTAGGCACGGACACTGTAGGCCGGACACTGTAGGCCTGGACGCTGTAGGCCCGGACGCTGTAGGCCCGGACACAGTAGACCCGGACAGTGAAGGCGCTGTCTAACGGAGGTTGCGTAGCAACCCGCCTCCCGGCCCGGGCGGCCGCCATTGGTGGAGCGGGAGCACGTGGCCGCTGGCTGGGTGAGGTCATGTGGGGCGGTGACGTCACCCTTTGTCCCTTATTTGGGAGTGAGGAAGTTGTCAACGCTAGGCCTCACCGTCAGCAGATGCACCAGGTCCTTGTTGGCCTGGAAGGGCGGTGTGCAGTCCTGGATGCGGGTCAGCTCGGAGATGCGGCTGTACAGCTGCTGTAGCTTGCTCAGGTTGATCTTGGTGGCCTCCAGGTAGTCTGGCAGCGCCTCGTTCAGCGACACCAGGTCCTTCAGGTGAACGCCCAGGATGGGGATCTTGAAGCCCGTACACTCGCTGAACACCCGGCGGTAGTTGCTATAGTTACTGCAGGAGGACAGCAGCTCTGTCATCTCGTTCAAGGCCTGGTGGGGAAAGTAACAGCATCAGGGAATCATAGTGTCATAGAGTTGTACAGCCTGTCCACACCAGCCAACATGACCCACTAGTCATAGAGGGATACAGTGTGGAAACAGGCCCCTCGGCCTAACCTGTCCACACCGGCCAACATGTCCCACTAGTCCACTAGTCATAGAGTGGCACACTGTGGAAACAGGCCCCTCGGCCTAACTTGTCCACACCGGCCAACATGTTCCATCCACACTAGTCATAGTCCCATCCACACTAGTCATAGAGTGATACAGCGTGGAAACAGGCCCCTCGGCCTAACTTGCCCACGCCGGCCAACATGTCCCATCCACACTAGTCATAGTCCCATCCACACTAGTCATAGAGTGATACAGCGTGGAAACAGGCCCCCCGGCCTAACTTGTCCACACTGGCCAACATGTCCCACTAGTCGTAGAGTGGTACAGCGTGGAAACAGGCCCCTCGGCCTAACTTGTCCACACTGGCCAAAATGTCCCTTCCACACTAGTCCCACCTGCCCACGTTTGCCCATATCCCTCTAAGCTTTGTAGGAAAGAACTGCAGATGATGGTTTAAAATTAAAGGCAGACACATAATGCTGGAGTAACTCAGCGGGTCAGGCAGCATCTCGGGAGAGAAGGAATGGTCTGAAGAAGGGTCTCGACCCGAAACGTCACCCATTCCTTCTCTCCAGAGGTGCTGCCTGACCTGTTGAGTTACTCCAGCATTTTGTGCCTACCTTCCCTGTAAACTTTCTTTACTTTAGACTTTAATTATCGAGTCCACATCACAAGAATAGGTATTGTTCAGCTAGAGCTGAACACACTTCTGGCCATCCTCATTGTAGGCCGCGAGATTGGCAGCTGGGCTTTGGTTTTCCAGTCGAGGGCATTTCAGCAGATGCTCCACTGTTTGTGGTTCAATGCCACAGGTGATATCGTTGGAGTTATGTCCCCACTTGTTCAGAAATACCTTGCCTCTGCCAACACCACTTCTCAATCGATTGAGGCATTTCCATCTGGTCAGACTTTAGTTTAGTTTTTAGTTTAGAGATACATGGCGGAATCAGGCCCTTTCGGCCCACCGGGTCCGCGCCGACCAGCGATTCCCGCACAGTAACACCCACTCGGGACAATTTTTACATTCACCAAGCTAATTAACCTACAAACCTGCACGTCTTTGGAGTGTGGGAGGAAACCGAAGATCTCGGAGAAAACCCACGCAGGTCACGGGGAGAACGTGCAAACTCCGTACGGACAGCAGGGAACGGAGGAGTAGGGATCACGTGCAGGCAGATAAGAGTAATTGATCTTGGCATCAAAGATACTAGAGGAGCAAGATAGACCACTCGACCCTAAAAACCGTAGTACGTCACGGCGGCCATTTTAGTAGGCAGAAACTTGCAGAAACATTTTAAAAGAAAAATAACAAAAATCTGTCAATTGACAGATGAGATATATTCTGCATGTTAATGGTATCATCACACATACTGTTCCCCCAAAGCACTGATTACACTGCGAGAGGAAGAGCGAGCGGCGGGTTTTGCTTACTAAAATGGCGGACGTTACGCTCCTTTGCGTACTACACTTCAGTATAGGCGATTTCACCGGAGTGGTCCATCTTGCTCCTCTAGTATCTTTGCTTTGCGTCATGTTCGGCACAGATGCTTTGGGCTGCAGGGCCTACGTCTGTGCTGCACTGTCCCATAGCCAAGCTTCAAACCTCAAAGGACTCTCTTGAAACCAAATGGCTGCACTTCAACCTGAAATAAACGTCCTTCTCATTTCCGAACTATTCCCTTTGTAAACCAAGGTTCCCCAATCTAAGACAATCACAAATGTGCTGGAGTAACTCAGCGGGTCAGGCAGCATCTGTGGGGAACATGGATAGGTGACGTTTCACAGAGTGCTGGAGTAACTCAGCGGGTCAGGCAGCATCTGTGGAGAAGAAGGTTGAGTGATGTTCTGTATTGGGACTGGCGTTTCCTCCCGAGATGCTGCCTGACACGCTGAGTTACTCCAGCACTTTTGTCTAGATTTTTTTAGATTTAGATTTAGAGATACAGCGCGGAAACAGGCCCTTCGGCCCACCGAGTCCACGCCGACCAGCAATCCCCGCACACTAACACTATCCTACACACACTAGGGACAATTTTTACATTTAACAAGCCAATTAACCTACAAACCTGCACGTCTTTGGAGTGTGGGAGAAAACCGAAGATCTCGGAGAAAACCCACGCAAGTCACGGGGAGAAAGTACAAACTCCGTACAGACAGCGCCCGTAGTCGGCATGGAACCCGGGTCTCTGGCGCTGCATTCGCTGCAAGGCAGCAACTCTACCGCTGTGCCACCGTGCCGCCCTAAACTGTTTCTTAAACGTTGGGATAGTCCCTCTCCCAGAGACTCAAGGAGTAAAGGTACAGACCTTAGAGACGTCTTGCGAGAGGTAGGAGCTGGTTTCCTTGAGCCGTGAAATGGCGCTGTGACAGAGGCCTCCGATGACCGCCATAAGAGTGTTGAAGTTCTGGAGGAGGCGGAGTTTCTGTGAGGGAACAAAGCACCTGGTACCTTATCCCTTAACCACCATTGTTCAACTCACCAGGTCCATGTCAACTCCCAATAACTCCCATTGCCCCTCTTACATCCCTGCAACTTGACCATGAAAGCTCCCGATAAGTCACAACACATTTCATAAGCTATACGAGCAGAATCATGCCTTTCGGCCCATCAAGTCTTCTCCGCCATTCAATCATGACTGACCTATCTCCCCCTTCTCCGGCCTTAGACAATGGACAATAGACAATAGACAATAGGTGCAGGAGTAGGCCATTCGGCCCTTCGAGCCAGCACCACCATTCAATATGATCATGGCTGATCATTCTCAATCAGTACCCTGTTCCTGCCTTCTCCCCATACCCCCTGACTCCGCTATCCTTAAGAGCTCTATCTAGCTCTCTCTGGAATGCATTCAGAGAATTGGCCTCCACTGCCTTCTGAGGCAGAGAATTCCACAGATTCACAACTCTCTGACTGAAAACGTTTTTTCTCATCTCCGTTCTAAATGGCCTACCCCTTATTCTTAAACTGTGGCCCCTGGTTCTGGACTCCCCCAACATTGGGAAGTTTCCTGCCTCTAACGTGTCCAACCCCTTAATAATCTTATACGTTCCACACTTATACTTCTCCCCGTAACCCTGACAATCTTACTAATCAAGAATCTACCAATCTCTTCCTTCAAAATATTGATTGACTTAGCCTCAGCGAATAAAAATATCCATTGACAAAACGTGTAGGAAAGAAAACTGCAGATGCTGGTTTAAATCGAAGGTAGACACAAATTGCTGGAGTAACTCAGCAGGTCAGGCAGCATCTCTGGAGAGAAGGAATGGGTGACGTCTCGGATCGAGACCCTTCTTCAGACTTTATCTTGCACTAGAGGTTATTCACATTATTCTCTTTATCATGTATCTGTACACTGTGGACGGCTCGATTGCAATCATGTATTGTCTTTCCGCTGACTGATTAGCACGCAACAATAGCTTTTCACTGTACCTCGGTACATGTGACAGTACACTAAACTAAACAGTCTTCGGGATGTGGGAGGAAACCGGAGCACCCGGAGAAAACCCACGCAGGTCACGGGGAGAACGTACAAACTCCGTACAGACAGCACCCGTAGTCAGGATGGAACCCGTGTCTCTGGCGCTGTGAGGCAGCAACTCTACCGCTGCGCCACCGTGCCGCCCCAAAAATTTTGTGTCTATATTTGGGCACGGTGGCGCAGCGATAGAGTTGCTGCCTTACAGCGAATGCAGCGCCGGAGACCCGGGTTCCATCCCGACTACGGGTGCCGTCTGTACGGAGTTTGTACGTTCTCCCCGTGACCTGCGTGGGTTTTCTCCGAGATCTTCGGTTTCCTCCCACACTCCAAAGACGTGCAGGTTTGTAGGTTAATTGGCTGGGCAAATGTAAAAATTGTTCCTAGTGTGTGTAGGATAGTGTTAGTGTGCGGGGATCGCTGGTCGGCGCGGACCCGGTGGGCCTGTTTCCGCACTGTATCTCTAAACTAAACTAAAAAAGTAAACTAAACTGATATAGTTACACTTGTCAGCATCCACAAAATGCCGTCTTTTGAGGTTTTGTTTCTAAATTTAAAAAAAACAATTTTACAGGAAGATGAAAAGAGAAAAACTCCTCAAAACTGAAAAGAAG